>NC_057398.1:521202-590231 GCF_019320065.1 Cervus canadensis
GAAGAATTGATGCTTTTGAACTGTGGTGTTGGAGAAGACTCTTGAGAGTCCCTTGGACTGCAAGGAGATCCAACCAGTCAATCCTAAAGGAAATCAACCCTGAATATTCATTGGAGGGACGGATGCTGAAGCTGAAACTCCAGTACTTTGGCAACCTGATGCAAATAACTGACTCATTGGAAAAGACCCTGATGCTGGGAAAGATTGAAGGCAGGAAGAGAAGGGGACGACAGAGGGTGAGATGGTTGGATGGCATAACCGACTCGACGGACATGAGTTTGAGAAAACTCTGGGAGTTGGTGATAGACAGGGAAGCCTGGCGTGCTGTAGTCCAGGGGGTCGCAAAGAGTCAGGCACGACTAAACGACTGAACTGAACTGATTCTGAAATAAATAAATAAATAAATGCTGCCCCACTGGATGGCTCTCACCCAGGCCTGCTTTCAACCATGTTTGTGTTGCATGAGAAACATCAGAAAACTGCAAGTGAGGAGCATTTTCCAAGATATTTCACCGGCAGTCTCACACTGTCAAGGTTGTCAAAAACAAGGAAAGCCTGGGACCTCGCTGGTGGTCCAGTGGTTATGAATCGACCTTCGAATGCGAGGGGCACAGGTTCGATTCCTGGTCAGAGAAATAAGATCCTACATGTCACTAGGCAACTAAGCCTGAGGGTTGCAACTACTGAGCCCAAGTGCTCCAACTAGAGAGAAGCCCATGCACCGTAACGGAAGACCCTGCAGGACGCAGTGAAGACCCCGCACGCCACAGCTAAGACCTGATCAGCCGAAATGAAACCAGTCAGGCGTGCTCCACAGCAAGAGGAGCCCTGCAGAGAGAAGCCCCACAGGGCAACTGGGGAGCAGGCCCGCCCCGACAGCCAAGGAACGCCCCCGCGCAGCAGGGAAGGCCCGGCACAGCCAGAAACAGAGGAGCAAAGAAACACAATCATTAAAACAAACAACAGCAACAAAACAGGAAAGACTGAAAAAATGTTACAAGAGTTTGAGATGTGACAACTAAACCTCACGTGGTCCCTGGACGGGATCTGGGAACAGGAAAAAGGACATTAGGTAAAAACTAAGGGCGTCTGCATACAGCGTGGACAAGTGAGCCTGTGGACGGTGGGCTCACTGTCCATGACAAACGCACCAAACGTGTGTAAGATGCTGCTAAAGGAAGTGTTGAATTTGGGAAGATCCCCCATTCTTCTAGAAAGTTAGCATTATTCTAAACTCCACCCCTAGGCAAAAGTTTATTCCAAGAAAACAGTAAGCCCACAACATTCTTTCCACTTAACACCCCCAGAGCTTCCCATCACACTTGAAACCCGAATCTTTAGCCTGACCCAGAGTGGCCGGGGCTTCCCAGGGCTCCCTGGGCAGGTCCCGCCAGGGCCTGGGGGGCCCAGGCATCAGCTGTTTCCTCTGCCTTCTCATCTTCCCGCTCTCAGTTTAAACATCACCTTCTTAGGCGTCCCGGATGTCCTCACCTAAGTAGATGCCAGGGACCGCCTAGGTGGTCCAGTGGCTAAGACTCTGCACCACCAAAGCAAGGGCCTGGGTTCCACCCTGGTCAGGGCGGTCCCGCATGTGGCGGTTAAAGATCCCACACTTAGCACGCAGACCCGGCGCCGCCAAACAAAGGAATAAGTGGCCGCTGGTCCCTGGCCGGGCTCTCAGCCCTGCCAAGTCCTAATTCCTGCCTGATGTTCTTGTTCTGTTTGTCTGCTGTCTGCCTCCCTCTGTGAAAACGTAGATCCCGTGAGACCAGGGCCTTAATCCCCAGAACCTAGGAAAGGGATTCAGTTAATATTTGTTGAATGAAGGCAGGATTTTCCGATGTTTGTTTTCAGACCCTGTTGCTCTGTTTTGTTTGGAAAACACGCTCGCTCAGTCCCGCTCAGTGGGTGATCGGTCATTCCGTTACTTACTGCCCTGTCTTCTCAGTCATCTGGTGATGTTGCCTGGCCAGTGGCTGACAGAGTTGCAGTTGTTCTGGGGTGATTCCGGTGGTGGCGGGGGCTCTGGGTAGATACCCAGCAGGGCGGCTTGAGCCCTGCTCCCTTCTCACCTTGTAAACTGCCCTGGCCCAGCTCTCAGACTCTTCGTTTTGTGTTTTAGACTTTCTGGTAAGCTCTCATCTAACAGCTCTAAGGCTCAATCAAGTGTGAAAACCCCTACACTGGATCATTTTACTTCTGAGCCAAAATTTTTAAGGCATGAAAAGATGCCAACATCATCAGCAGGTAGGGAAATGCAAATCAAAGCCACACCTTCACACCCACCAGGACAGCTATGATCAAAAGCACAGGGGCTTCCCTGGCGGTCCAGTGGCTAATGCTCCACTGTGCCCGCGCAGGAGGCCTGGGTTCAATCCCTGGTCAGGGAACTAGACCCCACATGCCACAACTAAGAGTTCACATGTCACAACAAGAAATCCCAATGCTGCAACCAAGACTTGGCTCAGCCAAATAAATAAATATTAAACAAAAAAAATTCCTGGTTGGGGAACTAAGATTCCACGTCGGGTGGCCAAAAAAGAGATCAAAGGACAGACAACAAGTACTTGGCTAGGATATGGAGAAATGGAGCCCTCATGCAATGCTGGGGGGATTGTATCAGAAAAGGGTGCAGCCACTTTGGAAAAGAGTCTAGCAGTTCCTCAAAATGGTAAAGCTCTTATGATTACATGACCCAGCAATTTTACTCTCAGGCAAGAGAGCTCACACACCGTTGTGCATGGACACTCACAGATGCTTCATTCCTATGAGGGAAAAGTCCTTTGGTTGATAAATGGATAAACGAAACGTGGTCTATCCATAAAACAAAATATTATTCAGCCATAAAAGTAGGATACCAAAAAAAAAAAAAAAGTAGGATACCAGTCCATACTATGATGTGGAGGAACCTTAAAATCATTAAGCAAAATGAGAGGAGCCAGTCACATAAGGCCACCTGTTGTGTGATTCCATTGATAAGAAACACCCAGAACAGGAAATGCATGGAGACAGGAAGTGGAGTCAGGCTGCTGGGGCCTAGGGCTTCCCAGGCAGCTCAGGGGTAAAGAACCCGCCCGCCAAGGCAGGAGAACAAGAGACGTGGGTTCGACGCCTGGGTCAGGAGGATGGCTTGGAGGAGGGCATGGCAACCCACTCCAGCATTCTTGCCTGGAGAATCCCACGGACAGAGGAGCCTCGTGGGTCACAGTCCAGGGGGTCGCCAAGAGTTGGACATGGCTGAGAGACTGAGCATGCAGGCAGTGGGTGGCTGGGGAAAATGGGGAGTGACTGCTTATCTGTGTGGAGCTTCTTCCAGGGCTGATGAAACTGTTCTAAACATGACTGTGGGGGTGGCTGCACAATTCTACGAATAGATTAAAAACCACTGAATTGTGTACATTAAATGGGTGACTGAAGGTGTCGTTGTTAAGTCACTCAGTCGTGTTTGACTTTTTGCGACCTCAGGGACTGCAGCACACCAGGCTTCCCTGTCCTTCACTATCTCCCAGAGTTTACTCAAACTCGTGTCCATTGAGTTGGTGATGCCATCCAACCATCTCATGCTCTGTCGCCCCCTCTTCCTCCTGTCCTCAATCTTGCCCAGCATCAGGGTCTTTTCCAATGAGTCAGCTCTTTGCATCAGGTGGCCCCAAAATTGGAGCTTCAGCTTCAGCATCAGTCCTTCCAATGAATATTCAGGCCTGATTTCCTTTAGAATTGACTGGTTGGATCTCCTTGCTGTCTAAGGGACTCTCAAGAGTCTTCTCCCATAGCACAGTTCAAAAGCATCAATTCTTTGGCACTCGGCTTTCTTTATAGTCCAACTCTCACATCCATACATGACCACTGGAAAAACCATAGCTTTGACTAGACGGACCTTTGTTGACAAAATAATGTCTCTTTTAATATACTGTCTATGTTTGTCTTAGCTTTTCTTCCAAGAAGCAAGTGTCTTTTAATTTCGTGACTTTTAATTTAGACTGTAGATGTGGGGGTTATAAATCAGGAAAGTTGTTTAGGGAGATAACTGTCAAGCCCATGCTACTTGGAGCCTGAATCCTTCCTCTTCACACCGTCAAGTGGATCCGTGACCGTCGACCGTGGGAGAGCTCGGCTCTAAGCTTGCATCTGTTACGTCACAGACTCACCCTTCCCAAGAGACAGGCTTTGTCTCGGCTCTGTGTACCTGCAGCGCCTGCAACGGTACTTCTCGGGTGCTATTTGTTGAATCAAAGCCTGTTAAACTGCTTGGCCTCTTTCAGAGGAGCCAGCTGCGCGGATGCGGGGAGCGAGGTCACCAGGCTGCTCGGGTGTCAGCTCTGTGGTCTGCCCCACTGGCAGAGAGCCAGGCTCACACCCTGCCCAGGGAGCCCGGATCCAGATCCGGGGAACAAGAGTGGCGGGGGTGCAAACACCCGGCTCCTCGGGCCCCACACGGGCCGGCCTGGGGGCAGTCCTCCTGCCGGGCAGTCCTCTGGCGCCCCCGGGCCCAGGCCTTCTCCTTCCGTCCAGAAGTGTAGATTCTAATCAGTTTCCTACACTCCCGGGGAAACCGGGTGGGAGTGGTCCCAGAGCAGGGGACGCGCTGAGGTCTGGGGCTGGATGCTTCCTGCCGGCCAGCAACCAAGACCCTGCTGTGTGGGAGCCCTGGGCGGAGGCTGGCATCAGGCGGTGCGTCAGGAGGGCGAGACGCCGGCTCTGGGGAATCCCGGCAGGAGGGCTTGCGGAGGACGGGCGGGGACAGCCCTGGCCCAGGCCGAGGGGTGTGACACAGACCCCCCCACCACTGGGTGACCCGGGGTGCTTCACTCCAGGGCTGTCTTGATTACTCACCTATTGAGTGGTGGAGATTTACCTGCAGAATCGGTAATTCTGTTTTGAGGATCAAACAAGGTAAGGCACCGGGGGCGTTTCAGCACAGGAGCCCCGGGGAGCCCTCCTGTGCTCACGCCCACATCCCCTTTTCACTCTGTGTACACTGTCTGGATGACAGATGACCTTAATGTGCCCGCATTCAAGCCCTGAATTCTGGGCCCAGCTGTGGTTGCCCCAGTCTGCATGGAATGAACTCACGGGATGTAGGCAACCCCATACATTGCTGGTTGGTCAGTCTGAGCTCCTATGACAGGCTGCCCTTCTCCTCCAGGGGTCCCACCCCCTCGGAGAGGGGGCCTGCTGGGGGACCAGGAAGCACGCCCCGGGTGGGGGCCCTGGGAGCCGCCCTGAGCTGGGCGTGGCTGTGGCAGCCCTGATGGTTGGCCGCGCGCCCCACCCCACGCTCACCCCGCTGACGGGCACCTCCCCGCCAGCCCGCCTGCACTTATGCTTTCCTCATGTTACTGTTTTATAAATTCTAAAAAATGTTATCTTCACTTGGGATCGTCTTGTTCTTTGACACCTGGGGCCTCTTGTCCTTGTAAGAGCAAGACCTTCGGGTGCTGGGTCATGGGTTTAGGATCCGGGGGCAGGAACAGCACTGGGGGGACACAGCGCAAGTTACCGTTTACTTGACATCTGGCCAACTCTTGCCGTGAGAGACTGTGCAGCTCCATGTCCCGGTGGAATTTACCCTATGCTTCTTATTTTATTTTTGGCCACACAGTGAGGCATGCAGGATCTTAGCTCCCCGGCCAGGGATCAAACCTGCGCCCTCAAACCTGCGCCCTCTGCACTGGAAGCGTAGAGTCTTAACCACTGACCACCGGGCAAGTCCCGGATTTGGGCTGTTCTGTCCTCACTGTCCCCGCTGCAGGGCGGGCTCGTCAGCGACCAGGCAGCCTGGGCTTAGACCTTAGGCGCTGTGTCGTTTACAAGCTGAAGGTTAGTCACAGCCGTGCACTGTTGGATGCTTAGCACTTTTTTAACAATAAAAAGTTCTATAATTTAGGTGTGCACATCATTTCTGTGGAAACATAATGCTACTGCAGACTTAACAGAGCCCAGGATCGTGTGAACACAGCCGTCACGGGGTGCTGGGAAACCAAGGTCTCCATGTGCCTCAATATTCGCCACATCCCGGTGGTCTGGAAACCAAGCCACGTTGTCTGCCCTGGCCTTTTGGACTATGAAGACTCCCTTTTCAAAAACAAGAAGCAAAACAAACCCGAGGCCCTTCTACTTGCTGGGAACTTGGCTTCCGCCATCTTCATGTTGAGAAATATGAGGGCCTCTGCGGCTTCTCCCAGGACGGTTGTCTCTCCCTGGCACACCCGCCACGTTTCTGCAGGTCTGTGTCCCTCCGCACATGCTGGTTTAGTCGCTCAGTCGTGTCCGACTCTGCAGTCCCCTGGACTGTAGCCCGCTGGGCTCCTCTGTCCATGGGATTCTCCAGTCAAGAACACTGGAATGGGTTGCCATGCCCTTCTCTGCAGCCAGAGGGTCGCTCAAACCTGCAGAGCTGGTGTGGGGGACTCCACTCAAGCGCCCAGAGCTTTTCTCAGTCTCCGGGGTCGAGCCTGAGCTCTGCGCCCAGCTGAGCGGCCCCGGGATCTGAAAGTGACCGTCTCTCCCTCCAGCCTCCTGTGCCCCCTCCCGTCTCTGCTCCAATCACTCTGACCTTTATTCACAGACAAACCGCTCTGCACAGATGTGCACACAGCATCTGGATCCTACCCCCTCCCCGGCGCCTCCTGTCCTCGCCGGCAGCCGCCTGCCTGCCCCTGTGACGGTGCAGGGACCCTGCCAGCTTTCCCCAGGGTCCCACACGTGCCTGAGCCAGTGGGGGGGGAAGGAAAGCGGCGCCCCCTCCTGCAGGGCACGGGGGGCGGGCATTCCCACCTCCTGCCCCCTCCTACCCCCGCCCCGGGTGTGGGGAGAGGCCCCACTGTCCCATCTCAGGGGGCCTGCCTGATGTGCACAGAGGTGAGTCAGGGCCAGCCTTGGCCTCCTGGACTCCCGCTGGGGCTTCTCAGAGCCTGTGCTACACTGGCGGGCGGGGGGGGGGGGTGGGCTGCTCCCTGGGGGCCTGGCCTCCACTGCACGGGCCCGAGGACCCTGTCCACCGGCCCATTCGGCCGCGGGGTCCCGAAGGGGACAGGATCCTGGAGGATGGGGAGTAGTTTCTTGGGGCACTGGCCTCCTTTTCCCTGCAAACTCCCCTTACCCCTCAGAGGCCAAGGCGGACAGCGGTGCTCTCAAAGTAGGCTTGTGTGGGGTGGGATCCCAGGGGCCCCAGAAGACCCCCGAGCCCAGGACTTTGCTGTAGAGGCACCTGGGGCCCTGAACAGGCTCATTGGACCAGCTGGGCCCCTGGGCAGGGTTTCTCTACCCTGACCAGCCCGAAATGGCTTTGGGGGACATCCCCCAACACGCCATCTCTACCCAGACTGAGGAGGGCCTGGGGGTTGGGAGCGTGGCTTGCCCACCGGGCTCCCAGCAAGTTGGAGAGCTGTTATTCCAGAACCCGATAAGTGCCTGGGCGGGGCCAAGATAGGGGCAGCTGTTTGAAGTCCAGAGTGATAACCGCTTCAGAGAAATCTGATAAGAGCCGGAGACGCCCTGGCTCAGGCTCCCGGGCTGGTGGTGAGCCTCTTGCTGGCGTCCATGGCCCATGCTGCCCCGAGCCCACGCGTCAGAGCGCTCGTCCCCAGACCCCGTGGCCCCGCTGGGCTCTGCTCTGCCGCTCAGGGCTGCTGGCATCACCCTTCCCACTCCTCTCTGCCACCCATGGGGCGTCCTTCCCAAGCACACTCACACTTTCTTCACCCGCCGAACACACGTTTCCTGGGAGCCCCTCTGCACTAGCACAGCTGTGGGCGTGGTGGGGCCGCCACCAAGCAGGTGTCTGCTCTCGCAGGGCCTGCACTCAGGGTGTCGGGGACCAACCACTCTCCAGTGATTACAGGATGAGATGGTGGGAGCACACACGCAGGGTCACGGGGGAGATGAGCAGGCAGCTGTAGATACAGCGGTCGCGATGGCCTCTCTGCAGTCTTGGAGGACCAGGAGTGGGGGTGGGCAAAACCTTCTGGCGAGGAAAGCACGTGCAAAGGCCCTGGGGTAGGAGCATCTGGGTGCAAGGAGTGGACAGGGTGGGGACGGCCTCTGAAGGCAGCAGGGTGGTGAGAGTCTGGGGTGACTGTGCAGAGTGAGAGGCCGTGGGAAGCTGACCCGTGCTGTGAACGTTCCCTTTGGCGGCGGGCAGGGAGGCTCCCGCATCTCCTGGGCCTCTGTTTCCACAGGTATAAACTGCAGCCTAACCACACTGCCTTTCCTGAGCCCCTGCTGAGCCCGGGGCTGGTCCGGGTGGAGGCTGGTATGTGGCAGACCTGGCCCCCACCCTTGGGGGGCGGGGAGGGGTCCCAAGCCCGCAGGAGTTAGACAGGATACCTGGGAGAGCTGACCAGGTGTGGTCAGGGCAGACCCTGGAGGAGAAGGCGGCCTCGGAGGGCCTCCAGACGGAGGTGGGGGCGGGGAGGGCAGGCCCTCGTCCCGGGCTGTGGAGCGCTGGACACAGAGGGTTTGTGGGGCAGGGCGGGCAGGAGCGGCCTCTGAAGCTGAGCGGGGGTGGGGAATCGGGGGAAATGCAGGGTCCAGAAGACCCCCAGGTTCCGGCTTTGCAGGAAGGGAGGGGGCCCGCCGAGGCGCTGTGTCAGGCCCGCAGGCCTGGACCCTGTCTCCTTCCGCGGCATTCTGACGCCCCCGCTCCACAGGGCCTGCCCGCCCCTCCGTCCGCAACCCTGGCCCCGGCCCGGGCCTGTCCTCGGGGGCTCCCCGGACCCCAGCGCGGCTCCCGGAGGTCGTGGCCGCTCGCAGGCTCCTGGGCGGGCGAGGGCTCTGCTCTGACATGGGGCGCTGCCCTGAGCCCGCGTGCGCACTCCCGTCCGATCCAGTCCCTCGTATCTGCTCCATCTCGCAGGCCTGTAAGCCTCCTGGGGCGAGACTGGGTCTCCCAGACACGTGACTCATAATAGCTTCGGTGGCGGCCGCCGCGGCGGGGAGACCAGCCGGAGAGCGCGCGGGGGCCCGACCCCCAGCCTCAGCGGTGCGGGAACTTGCGGAGCCCCCTGGCGGAGCCTCGGCTGCTCGGGCTGTTGAACCCCCAGCGACTCCTGTGCCCCCTCCCCCCGACTCCCAGGACGCCGCGTGTGCGGGAGGCGCGGTCACGAGCCCCTCCGTCAGCCCCGCGGGCTTTTTCCCTTGATCATGCGACTTCCCTGCGGGTCCTAGCCTTGGCCCAGGGGGCTCCAGGCCTGAGGGGAGGGCTGGCTTTAATCTCCACGTGACCTAGGACTTGGCTTGAGAGAGTCATGTGCGCCCTGCTGATGGAGGCAGAGGAGCCGCGGTGGGGAAGGCCCCGGGTGCGGGCTCCCCGTGGGTGATGCCGGGGCGCTGGGGGGCGGAGCAGGTCGGCCACGTTTCTGGGCAGGGACTCACCCGGTGCCAAAGCAAGTGGAGGGAAGAGGCCCCGAGGGCTGCCCCCCGACGGGACTCTGGGAGCGGGGGGTGGGGGGGTGGCCCCCGGCCAGGCAGGCCGCACCCTCCTCGCCAGGCAGTGTCTCTCCGCACGTTCACACCCAGGGCGCTGGCGGGGGCTGTAACCTGAGCGCTGGGTGCCGGCGGACTCCCGCCCGGGCCCTCGCCGCCCCGGCCCCCACCCCCCGGCTCCCTGCCGTTCCAGGGCCCTCGCAGGCCCTGCCCAGGGCGAAAGTGTGTCCCAGAGTTGGGGGGCCAGGTAGGGCCTGTCGGTGAGGACAGCGCCCCCGCGCCCGCGGCAGCGCCCTTTGATCCCGCCTCTGAGAGCTTGATAATGAGACGCAGTCCTGTTCCCGCAGAGGGGAGAACAATCGTGTGCAGCCCAGACAAAGGACTCTTTGTGCCGCCCTGGGACCCGAGCCCCGGCCGCTGGGGGAGGGAACGAGGTGCCTGGTGGGGAGGGGGCCTGGGCAGGGCGCCCGGGCGTGGCCTCCCCTGCCTGCCGAGCAAAGGGCATCTGTGCGCCCACTGCCTGCCCAGGGTCACACCCAGGCCCAGGTGGGTGGGAGGGGCCCAGTCTCTGTCCACGGCGGGGGGTGGGGGGGGTGGTCCCCACCCCTGAGCACATGGGTATAGGGGTGGAGGGTGAAGAACTGGGGTGCAGAGCGCCCCTGAAGGAGGAATGAGAAGGGGGCTCCTGGGGGTGTCATCTTTCAGCAGAACACACCACCTGCCCTCTAGGCTTCCCTGCCTGGGAGTGGACCACCCGCAGCCTTTGCAAAGCAAATCAGGCTGTTGTGGAGCCCGGCCTCCGCATCCAGCCCTGCGGGCCCCACTGCCCCCTCGCCCCTCGCCTTTGTTAGTTAAATCCAGCCCCTTCCCCCCAACACCCCCGTCCACAAGCGACCTGACCCGGGTGTGCCCAGGCCTTCACTCACCCTCCGTGTCTCCCTGTTGGGGCGGCTGTCGAGGGGGCTGGACTTTGCTGTTGAGGGTGGGGGCCGTGCTTGGGGTTTTATTGGGAGTGAGCCTGCGGGGACTGGAATATGGCTCACTGTGGGAAGCAGATGAGTAGGAAGTGTCCACTGCCTACTCCCCAGACCTCACCAACACAGTCCACTGCGCACCTGGCCAGGAGCGGGGGTGGGGAAGCAGTGGGCAGAGCCGGATGTCTGGTTTAGGACTGAAGATGGGCCTTGCAGGACAAGGGGCCTGGAGCAGAATCCAGTGAAGATTGGTAGAAACAGCGGACACGCGATTCTGAGGCAAAGGATTCAAAGAGGTTGAGGGAGAGAACATTGATAAGCCGATAGGTCTTTTTGGAAGTTGTGCTCGTGAGCGAGCAGGACTCTTCCGTGGGTTGGTAACGTCGTGCTGACCTTGGAGAAGGTGGGAGATGTGACTCGATCACACGGGGCAGGGACCTTCTGTCTCACGTACCAGTTTAGGGTCTCAGTTCTCTAGGCGCTGGCCTGGTTTTGGGTGGGAAGTGGTTCTGACCAGCACTGGCCTGGCTGCCTGACGGAGGCGGAGGGCTGGGGGCCAGAAGTCTGGGTGACCCAGGAGAGGCTGAACCCTGGGCCTGTGGGCTGAAACCAGGCCCGCAGGTGCCAAACCAGTCCGTGCCCACAGACACCGGTGTGTTGACTCTGGCAGTCCCGCCCTGGGCCTCCTCCCTCCCCAGAAGGGCCTGGAATTGACACTGGGCCTGCTGGGGGCTGGAGACGTTCCCAGCCCAGTCCTGCCTGGGCCGGCGGAGGCAGGTGGCTGTCCTGGTAGAGGAAGCCAGTGGCGGGAGGGGCTGCCCAGGCCTGCTGGTTGAGGTCAGGGCTGGGGGCATCGGGACTGCACGAGTGACCTCTTCTTGGTCCCAGACTGAAGACCCCGGGGAACACAGCTTGGCGGGGAGGAGGCGAGCGCAGGGGCTCATCTGCTGGGGTCCTCTTTATTTTTTTAAGTTCTACCAGTTTATGACTACCAAGCCATCTCCCTCCACCCTCATGCACGCCTGCTCAGTCATGTGACCCCCACGGACTGCAGCCTGCCAGGCTCCTCTGTCCACGGCCTTGCCCAGGCAGGAACACAGGAGTGGATGGCCATGCCCTCCTCCGCCCTGGGGCACTCTGGGTGGAGCCGGGGCCTGGGGGTCTCCAGCAGCTCCGGCGACGGCTGGGGTGGAACGCGAGGTCTGGCTCTGCCCCCGAGCTCCACCCTCCTGGGCCCCCCTAGACCCCAGGGGTCCTGGATGGCCCCTGTCCTGGTGACCGAGGAGGGATGGGGAGCAGGGAGGAAAGGGGCGGGGGTCCCCAGGGATGGACCAGGAGAAGGGCGATGGGTGGGGGTGGGCACGCCTGTGGAACACGGCCGACGCTGCAAATCAAAGATCGCCTTCCGGTCTGCTGCCCCCTTTCAGAAAGAGGCGAGAACAGTGGGGTGGGGTCTAAGGTGCCCACGGGGGGCAGAGGTGGACAGAGGTCAGTGGGGCAGGGAGGGGCCAAGGGGCAGGGTGCTGCGGGCCTTGGGGTGGCTCCCAGCGGGTTCCTTCCCCTCGGGGACAGCTCTTCCCAGCCCTCCAGCCTGGCTCCACGGCGCCCACGAGCGGTCCTCCGGCTGAGGCTTGGTCTCTCACAAGCTGAGAGGTGTCGGGGGTGGGCAGGGGGTTAATGGCTTGGAGCTGCTGATGGGAGGAGTAGGCTGGGGGCCGCGGCGGGCAACAGCTGGGAGGCAGGGCCTACCCGGCGGAAGGCTTTCCGCGTGGGGATGGTGACCTGGTCTCAGGGAAAGAGGACGCCTAGGTCCTCGGAGCCCCCCCGGGCCAGCCTTCTGGAGGAGGCCAGTTAAGGGGAAGGGAGGGCGAGGTAAGGGGGCCAAGAGGGCTGGACCCCGAGGTTCCTCAGGCCCCAGGACTCCACCCCCATGTCCCCTCTCCTCTGAGCCTCACTCTCCCCAAAGGGACATAATGATAATCAGAGAAACAGCAGCAGCTATTGTTTACTGGAAACCTGCCTTGGGCCAGCCGCTCAGTTAGTGCCGAATTTTAACTTTATTTCCTAAGTCCGCAACAACCTGGCAGTGTCCACACTTTACAAGCGGGGAAACTGAGTCCCAGAGAAGTCACGCGGCTTGCCCACGCGGCCTGGATTCCTCTAAGGCCCGGGGTGCCAGCTGGACTGCTCCGTCCTCCTCCAGAGACTGCCCCGTGGGGCACCCACAGGCCGGCCGCCCAGGTGCACTCGTCCCCTCGCCGCTTGGACCGTCCCCTCCTGCCCGCTGCTTCCTGCCCTTCCAGGTCCTCCCCTGGCGACACCCAAAGCTCTTGAGGCGCGAACACTTTACAGGCTCTGCCTCCCCTGCCCGGGGGCCCTCCCGGCCCCCCACCTCCCCACCCTGAGGACCCCCTACCCTCCAGGCTCCTCGGGCTGCTCGCCAGCATCCCCACCTTGCCGCTCCCCCAGCCTTACCACCTCCCCACTCGGCTGTTGTGTCTACTACCTGCGGTGACTTGGCCTCTTTCTGTGTGATATGGGGGCCTGCTCTGTGGGCTCTCGTCCTGCCATTATTTGGGTGATTTCACAGACGACGGAGAAACCCTATCCACCCAGTAACCTCCCCATTCCCTGCCCTGAGCCCCGAGGCTTCCCCTCCACTGTCCCCCAGCGGTTCTGCTCCATGACCACATCCTGTAGGTTTTCATCTCTAGGAACTTCCCAGCTGCTTCACCTTAAATCCACATACCCTGTCACACCCCTCCCCACCCCACACAGTCCTGACACCTCTGGTCTGCGCCAGTCCGCCGCTCTGGCCCCTCCAAATGCAACGCAGACCTCGGCCTGGCACCACAGCCCGTCCGACCCTCTGGTCCTTAGCTACGCTTTTGTTTAACTCTGGAGTGTTCTTAACTGCAAACTAGCATCTGTTCTATTTTCAGCTAAAGGAGATCTTTTCAGGGCTAAAGGTGGCTCTCAGAACTGCCGAGAGGGCCCAAACAGAGTCTCGACTCCACTTGCTGGAAGGACCAGCGCAGAGCAGGGCCCTGTGTAGACCTGTCAGCTGAGGTCCGCTGCCCAGGGCTTGGCCCCCGCCTCCTTGCCTGGACCCACTGGCTGGTGTTGGTCTGCGAGGAACTTCTCTTTGTCAGAAGCGTGATTGGCTTCAGTATTCACTTCAGATGCTTTAGTGCTTCTCTGCTTTTAATTAAAACCGATTGTAGACAGCTTTGCCCACTGTAATCTCTTTCTGTATCCAGTGCAACTTCTTACACTCACCACCTCCTGCCCAGCACACCATGATCACTCGCTACCCTAACCCTAACCCTAAGGACTCGTTTCCAGCCTCCAGTCACGTGCCCACCCTGGCCCCTCCCACCCGCCCTCTGTCTTGCAGCCCCCGAGCCTCTGACCTCAGCACCCTCAGCTCCTGAGGGTCTCCACTGCCCTCAGGACTGAGCCTGGACCCTGTCTGTGGGCCTCTCTGGCTGCCTCCTCTGTTACCTAGCAGCCACACCCCGCACCGTGGGCTTGTCGGACCCCTTTCCTGTCTCTGGATTTTTTCTTTCTTTTTTTTTTAAATTTTTTTTTCGCATTTATTTTTATTAGTTGGAGGCTAATTACTTTACAATATTGTAGTGGTTTTTGCCATACAATGACATGAATTAGCCATGGATTTACATGTATTCCCCATCCCGATCCCCCCTCCCACCTCCCTCCCCATCCCATCCCTCTGGGTCTTCCCAGTGCACCAGCCCCGAGCACTTGTCTCATGCATCCAACCTGGGCTGGAGATCTGTTTCACACTTGATAATATAAATGTTTCAATGCTATTCTCTCAGATCATCCCACCCTCGCCTTCTCCCACAGAGTCCAAAAGTCTGTTCTGTACATCTGTGTCTCTTTTTCTGTCTTGCATATAGGGTTATCGTTACCATCTTTCTAAATTCCATATATATGTGTTAGCATACTGTATTGGTGTTTATCTTTCTGGCTTCACTCTGTATAATGGGCTCCAGTTTCATCCATCTCATAGAACTGATTCAAATGAATTCTTTTTAATGGCTGAGTAATATTCCATGTGTGTATGTACCACAGCTTCCTTATCCATTCATCTGCTGATGGGCATCTAGGTTGCTTCCATGTCCTGGCTATTATAAACAGTGCTGCAATGAACATTGGGGTGCACGTGTCTCTTTCAGATCTGGTTTCCTCGGTGTGTATGCCCAGGAGTGAGATTGCTGGGTCATATGGCTGCTGGTCCCAGCCAGACTGTGAGCCCCAAATGTGAGGGTGGTGGCTTTGCTGCTTCAGGCCAACACCCTGTAGAGCCAGAGGATGTTCAGTGCCCATAACTTGACTGGATCAGTGAGCGCGGCCAGAGCTCACACAGTGAGGACGCGCCACACACACACACACAGCGAGGCACTTTCCTTCGTATGGGCTCTGTCTCTGCACACTCTGGCTCCAGGATTTTTAAACAGTTTTATTGAGGAATCATTGACGTCTGCACACACGTAAACTGTACAAATGGATAACTGTACAAACTGATAGCACAATCAGAGCTCTGGACAGGGACTTCCCTGGTGGTCCAGTGGTCAGGAATCCCCCTTGCAACGCAGGGGATGCGAGTTCAATCCCTGCTTGAGGAACTAAGATCTCATGTGCCGCAGGTCAGCTAAGGCCTCACGCTGCTCCTAGAGAAGCCTGGCTGCACCGTGAAGACCCTGAGCGGCCAGACAGCAACGACAAACCCAAACCAGCAACGACAAACCCAAACCAGCAACGCGCCGGGTTAGAGTCAAAGGCGTGAGCTGACCCAGGCCTGTGGAACACTGACCCCGACTCAGAGAAAAGGAACGGATTTGCCCAGATGCTTCCATGTATGAGCCAGCTGCATAGCTCCTCCATTAAAATGCACTCTGATCAAGCGATCTTGCAAAGGAAACTCGCCTCAGGCTTACAACATAAAAGCCAGGAGAAAATGACAGACTCTCCATGGCTGTCACAATCAGGAACCTCACGGTCGGGGGTTGGCGGGGGAGTCGAGGCCCCAGGGCACCCGCTGTGCTGTCTGCACCACCACCCCTGTGCGCCTGCGGGCCTTGGACCGGTCAGCTGGCGAGGTGTGCGTGGTTCGCTCCGGTTCTCCCACAGATAGCCACGAGGCCTTTACGTATTCTCCTCTCCCAGGGTGGAGTGGAAAAATCCCTGCAGGAACAGTGACCACGTCTCTTTTTTTCCAGGAAAATCCGTCCTCTCATCTCTTACATCTCGGTGTCCACCACCGTCCGGGATGCAGCAAACCTCATCATCCAGCGTCAGTGCTCCACATAATGCGGGAATTTATCTTTGCCTGTGATTGTTATGTCCACCCAAGAGTATTGTTTATCTTTCTGGATCTTTTCTAGTTCTGGAATCATTCTCACATCTGTCAACACACAGCTGCGGGGCTGTCGGGCTTCGTGCTGTGGGTTGTGTGGCTGCGACCAATCCGTGAACCAGGCCTGCACCAGTGCCGAGCCAGGGACACTGTGATCACCCTGACCTATCACCCAGCCGTTTGTTTTTGGCTGCACTGCGTGGCATGAGGGATCTTAGTTCCCCAACCAGGGCTCAAACCTGCGCCCCCTGTAGTTACAGCACAGACAACCCACAGAGTCAACCCACTAAGTCTTAGCCACTGGACCACCAGGGAAGGCTCCCTGGCCTGCATTGGTGGCCTGACTCTTGGCCCCTGCCCTCTCCACTTTTGTTTTTTAAATTTATTGCTGTTATTTTATTTTTTGGCTGCACCTCATGGCATGTGGGATCTCAGTTCCCCAACCAGGC
The DNA here is from genome assembly GCF_019320065.1 of Cervus canadensis. Classification (NCBI taxonomy): domain Eukaryota; kingdom Metazoa; phylum Chordata; class Mammalia; order Artiodactyla; family Cervidae; genus Cervus; species Cervus canadensis. The sequence goes on from NC_057398.1 coordinate 537,435, forward strand.
TTGAATCCTGCAGTGGAATCAAGGAGTCTTAACCACTGGACTGCCAGGGGAGTCCCTTCAGTTCTTTTGTGAAGAACTTCATGCACATAAAATATTGACATCAAATTAAATTTGTATGCGTTTTCTCCTATAATCCATCTTTTCCTAGTTTGATTTGCAGATACCAGTCACTGAACTTAAGAAGGGACAGGAAAAATGTTTCCTCCCCTACACTGTCACCTGTATCATAGCAGCATGCCAAACAGCCCAGAGAGGCAGAAAACGCTGCCAGAAAGAGTCCTTGAGGTTTAAATCCTTTACGTTGAAGACCTCTCAGCAAGGCTTATCCTTCCTCCTGTGGGATAAGACCTACCCCAGAGGCTGTTAAACAGAAGCACAGGTTAGGTCCTTGTCTTCAAGGAGTTTATAACAAGACCTGCCACACGCAGGACTGAGGGAGCCAGTGGGAGTGGTCAGAGCTCCAGGACCAAGCCTCACGCACTTGTGGCCCCTGCAGTGAGATGCTCTTACGCGTGCTTTCTGACTGAATCTTCACAAGAGTCCTGTGATAGCCAGCAGAGATGGGGTTAAGACCCGTATTTCCAGATGAAGAACCCGGGACTTAGCTTCTGGGAGTCGACCATCGGTGGTAAAGATGAGAAAGTGTTCCTTCCGAAACACTGGGGTGATCCGCCTCACGCAGGTGGTGGACGGTTCAGACATAGAGCAGAGAGTTCCCTGTCCTGATCTCAGAGCTGTTCCACCTGCTGCTGCCTGTAGAACCCACCGGCCCTTACCTCCCCACCCATCTCAGCAGGGACCTTCCCCACCTCTCTCCCCTCCACCCCACTTAAAGCAGTCGCGGGACACGTCTGTTCTGTACAGTGATGTGCACTCCCTTCAAGTGTGGCTCATGCCTGCAGTGCCGTACCCACCCTCACTACGAGTTACAGCATCTCCATCAGCCCCTCCGTTTCCCTGGCGAGGTCAGCCAGGGTCACTGGTCCCAGAAGCCCTGCCCAGGGTGTGACATCACAGGGCTGGACCCACTCTGCTTGGGGGGGGGGGTGCGGGGGGCAGTCCAGCCTTGTGCCCAAAGGCAGGCGCTTCTCTCCCTCCCCAAGCCTTTTCCTCCTTCAGGCCTGAGGTCGAGGGCCCGCTGCCCCTGCTGCAGGTCTGGATGTGGGCACTTTCCAGCCTCCGATGGCCGCCCAGCTGCCCTGTCCCAGCCGCCGTCTTCTCAGTTCTGTCTCCTGAGGGCCTAGCCCACTGCCCCCTGCCACCTCCACCCTGCAAGGCTGATGACTCTCCTGGATACAGTAAGATCCTGGCTGGATCTGCCTAGAGGTCCAGGGGGTTTGGTTGCCATGGTTACACATGGTCAGTCCCTGTCCCCTGCTCCCCCACCTTAAGGAACTCCCTGGGACAGAAAAGGCCCCCCTCAGCTGAGTGGGGGCTGGAGAACAACAGAGCGCTCCCCACCCCGTGCTGGAAGCCATGGGACGCCCTGCGGGTTTGGGGGTTCAGGTCTGCTACTGTTTGGGAGGAGCAGCCTGTGAAGAGGTGCACTGGTTTCCAGGTAACAGAGAGCTCCGCCCGCACCTCCCCCCGCCGGGCCGTCCTCCCCTGGAGGAGGGCAGAGGGTGCCCGGTTGTCAGAGCCGGTGGTAGGGTACGCGGGATCAGGGACACTACCTTGTCCTTCTGAACTCTGGCTTATTAATGCTAGAGTCCCCTTCTGGAATATTCGATCATCCAAAAACTGAGCCTCAGTTGCCACATGCCAGGCCCCGGGCCAGAGTTACACACATCATTCCAGCCCTGCGGGGGGGCGTGTTTACGAGGACTCCGGGAGCCAGACACCCGCCCAGGGCTCGGCCGGGCTGACCAGCTCACAGGGCTAGATGAGCCGAAACTCTGAATTCTCTGGATTCCACGCTCCTCACACAGCAGCGCCGCACGGAAGGCCCGACTGCACGCTGCTCGTGACTCAGTCCGCGGGGGAGCAGCAGCTGCAGCCCCCGGCTGCGGGGAGCAGCAGGGCAAGTTTCGGGGGCGGAGCCAGGCCAGGGCCTCCTCCCCGCCCTCCCGGGAGGAACTTCCTCCGCAGGCCTAGTCCAGCGCCGCCCCGACGGCGCAGCGGCTGGCAGGGCTTCCGGGACGTCCGTGGGCGAGGGCGTCGCGGGCTGGACCAGGCCTCCAGGTGTTTGCAGTCGCAGCCCCCTCCCCGCGGGCAGCGGGCCTGGGGGCGGTGCAGGCCTGCGGAGCGTGTCCCGGCTCTGGGGTCACGAGTGCGCTATGTGTCTGTAGAGGTCACTTGGCCGCTCTGGACCACCTCGGGGGCGCAGCCTCCTAACTCGATGGGGTGAAGAGGTGGTAGCAGAGACTTCCGAGCCCCGGAGGAGGGGGTGCGGGCCTGTCCCCCCACCCCGGCGGCGTGGGGCGAGAGGGTGACTCAGACGTCCTGGGCACCCAGTTCAGGCTCGGCCGCCGCAGCCCCAGGCCTCCCTTTGCCGTTTGCTTGCAGGAGTCCGTGTACCTGGGTCACCACCGAGGGCGGGACGGAGGTCGGGCTCCCAGCCCGGGGACCCAGGTGCCCTCTGACCCACCTGACCTCGCCCTGAAGGTGGCCTCGGGCCGGGCCGGGGGTCTTGGGGTCCCCAGCAGGGCGGGAGATCGGAGGGGCAGCAGAGGAGGCCATTCCCCCGCCCCCGCGGAGGCCCTCCCGCAGGTTAGCACCGCCCCCCGCCCCCCGCCCCCCCCAACCGCGGAGAGCTGAGTCCCTGACCCCTGCCTGAGTCTCTCCGGGGAGGCTTCCGGCCTCTCCCCGGTTTCAGTCGGGTTTCAGTCCTCGGGCGCAGCCTTGGCCCCACCCTTAGGCCTGGGCGGCCAGGGCCAGGGACAGACACGCGCGCGCGCGCGCACACACACACACACACACCCAGAGCTGCTCCTCACACACACACACACACCAGGGCCAGGGACACACACGCGCGTGCACACACACATACCCAGAACTGCTCCTCACACACACATACCAGGGCCAGGGACATGCGCGCGCGCACACACACACACACACACACACACACACACACACCCAGAGCTGCTTCTCACATCCATCTGGGGAAGGCAGACCCACTGAGCTTTGCCAAGAAGGGACGACAGGGTGTGCGGGCAGGGGTGGTGTGGGGGCAGCCCAGCGATCCTGGGGTGGAGGGGAGTGGGGGCGAGGCCCGCGCCCCCCATCGGCACTCTGCGCTGAGTCTGTGGTCCGAGGCTGGGCTCAGGCCACCTCTCCCTGTCACCTTGGTGGTGCCATTGCTCTCTTGGGCCTCAGTCTGTTCAAGGTGGGGCTCACTGGGTGCCCTGGGGACCTTCATGACCCAAAACCAACAGCTCCTCTCACACTGTCGGTGGTCATGGGATTCGGTGAGCATCGGCCCTTCGGGTGTGTACGCTGGAGACACGCTCGGCTCCAGACCACAGAGCAGACGGCAGGGCCAGGCAGGTGGAAAATTCCCCCTGGCGTGCAGCCCAGGCGCTGTGCCTGCTGGGTGGGCCGCAGCCAGGTCCGGGGGACCGGCATGCAGCCTGGCAGCCGCAGGGAGCTGGCTGGGGCCTCCCAGCTCAGCTGCCCCCACTCAGACTCCAGAATCCTGTCGGCTCAGGCCGGCAGACGGGACAAGGAGCTGCGGGAAGCTTGTGGAGGTTTGTTGGGACCTTGGAGCTTCTCGGAAGTTGCAGCCCTGGGTGGAGGGCTCCTTCCTGTCCCCCAGCCAAGTGAGTGGTCCCGGGACCACTGTTTGCATGGCCAAGCGGGCAGAGCTCTGGCAGGTGTGGTGGGGCGGATGTCCCTGTGTCTGCTCCTGCTCGCCGCCAGCCTCCACCTGGTGACCTTGGGCGGGCACGCCCTGGCCCAGGTCTCGCTTTTTTCCTCTGGGACTGTTGGGCTCGCCTCCTGGAAGGGCACGAAGCCACGCCCACCAGACCTGGGAAGTACAAACTGCAGGCCTGCAGGACTTGGGGCTGGGGGGCAGGACACATCCCGGGGTCCCTTGTGCTGGAAGCCAGGGTGGCGGCTTTTGTCCCTGCCTGCTCCTGGCCGCCGAGTCACCATGGCCATTCCCTGCCCATTTCCCTGGAGGCCCTTCCCAAAGCCTGGAGCTGCTTTCTGGAATGTTTACCCACAAACATTTTAATTTTGCTGGTCGGTCCAGGTGGGGCTTTTGGAACTGAGGAAACCCTTTTGTGGCTTTGCCAGGTTTCGTGTAGCCAGCCAGCCGGTCCCTCAAATCGCTCCCACTTGGGGCCGTCGGGGCCATCGGACCCAGGAGGGCCGCCGTGCCAGGCGCGGTGGACTCACGCCCCACCGGAAGGCTTCCCAGAGGGCATGACCCACTGACCGCGCGTCACCGCCGACATGGGCGGGAAGCATGGTCCGTCTGGGCAGAGGAGGTGGTGGAGATAAGACAGGGCATGACCCCGACTCCATGACAGCCAGCAAGCCCGCTCCAGGAACCCAACCGCCGTGACTCACGGCCCGCCAATCAGGATGCCGGGCCGCCTGCCTTTTCCAGCCAGACACACCTGTAACCTGCCAGCCATCTGTTGGGCCACACCCCTGCCCCAGCCGTTCCCGAGAGAAATACAAACCTCTTTATACGGGTGCGTGTGGGGAGCTCTGTGGCTCTGCCGTGGGGGCAGTGCACACGGCGTGTGTGAGTAGAGAGCAGACGCACACGAGGACACCCGCCCCGGGGAGTCGTGCACCCACTCCTGCCTCCGCCACGGTTGCCGCCGTCTCCCGCCCCCCACCCCACCCCCAGTGGAAATGACAGAAGAGGCCCAGCAGACGGCAGCGTCCGGGGGCCAGGGAGCTCCCTCACCCTCAGAAGAGCAGACAGACACAGACGCTTGAGCCGGCCTTGTCCCTGAAGTCCCTCGGGGAGCACTGTAGTGGGAAGGGACTGAGAGTTCCCTGGCAAAACCACGGGTCGTAGCTGAGGGTCCTCCATCCAGGGCAGCCTGGCCAGACTCTGGCCTCGTGGGTCCACCCACCTTGGAGGGCAGCCTGGCAGTGGTGGGCAGGCGGCCCCAGAGGGAGGCCTGGAGAAGGGCAGTGTGCCCCGGGACCTGAGGGCTGGGAGGACTGTCAGAGGGGGGGCTGTGTGGGGAGAGAAGTCCAGGGGGACGTGGGCTCACCCTGGAGGGCGCAGAGGAGACCACTGTCGCCCTTCCTCGCCCCCACACACAGGGTGCTTTTGCTGAGAGTCCTGACCCGGGGAATGGCCTGGACTGAACCCAGCACAACCCCACGCTGCCAGGTGGGAGGTGACACTCCGCGTCAGGATGTCGGCGGCCACGCTGGGGTTGGGGGCTGGGTCAGCTGGACGCCCACCTCCCTGAGTCTGTGTTCACGTCCACGGCTTCAGCAAAGGATCTCCCCTCAGCTCCTAAGATCAAGGGCCTGTTCCAGGCCGGTCTGCAGACCCGCAGACTCAAACTGCTGGTTTGGACAGGAGAGAAAAAGAGTGAGTCCCGTGGGGAATCAGATTGGGGCAGGACCTAGTCCTCACGACCAGGGACAGCTGGCTGGGGGGAGGGGGGAGCCTGGCCGGGGCAGAAACCGCTGTCTCCATCCTTGGGTGATGCGCTCTGTCTGTCCTTAGTCTCCTTTGCACACAGCTGGGGGCCTTAATCCCCTCCTTTGAAGTGCTCCCGCCTCTTCACCCCAATCCGGGAGTGACAGGTGAGCACAGAGTCCCCCTGTCACCCTCAGAGGCTCCCCAGGTGCTGGGATCCTGGACACAAGTCCCAAGGACCCCCACCCCTGGGTCACAGCCCATTGCCAGGCTGGCTGAATGGGAGGCCCAGGGCCCTTCCACCTGGGGTCCCGGGGGCTGCCCTGCATGGACGTGAGTGTCTGGGACCACTTGAGGATGGCTCTTAGGGGGACAGGGGATGAGGCAAGTGTGAAGCAGGAGACACGTGGGCATTTCTGAGGGAACGCTCTTTGTCTCGGAGATGCCGCTCAGCAATGTGGTTGTATGTCCAGGGCGAGCCTTCTAAGCAGGGCTTACGTCAGGAGAGCTGAGGGTCAGAAGGTAAAGGGGCCTGGCCCTGGCCTACGCAGCCTGGACCACCCAGCGTCCGCAGTGAGGGTGGGACTTGCAGCAGCGGCTGGGCACAGAAGGACCCCCGCATGGAATCCAGCTGCCCCGCTTCAGTGCCAGCCTGTGTCTGCTGCCACCCGGATAGGTGCCACCCCCCGCAGAGGAGGGGTCGCGCCTCCCCGTGGGTTCCCCTCCGCGTTCTTCCGGGTTGAGCCTGGCTGGCGGCCCTGCCAGGACACCAGGGTAGGAAAGGACGCAGCGAAAGGATGCGATTGGGGGGGGGGGGTGGGTGCCTGGCAGCGAATGATCTGCTTGTCCCCGCCCCGCCGCCTGAGGCCACGGAGGGAGGCGAGGTTGTGCCAGCGGCTGGGGGCGAGGGGCTGTGCCGTCTGGAGCGGCCCTCGTCTCCCGCACTCGCCCCCTAAGCAGAGGGTCTTCCTGCTGGCCCCCAGGCTGCAGCCAGACCCTGCCACAGTCATAGCCCACAGCTGGGGGCTTGGCTCTCCCAAGACTTCACACTGACCCTCCCCACTCACCCCAGAGCTCCAGAACCAGGTCCCGGGCCTTCAGGTGCCCCAGGGGGACAGCCTGACAGAGCTGTCTGCAGGGAGAGCTGCAGGGGTCACTGGGGGAGGGGGCAGGCGGGGTGGAACAGGGGACTGCCCTCCATGGACTTCCCGGGCGTCTCCAGCTTGCCCGCACCGCCCGGCCCCCCAGGCCTGGTCCTGAGATGCTGGCAGCAGCTCGCTCATCTTCTCTGCCCCGGCTGGGTGACCCTCTGCTCCTCCCAGCAGGCTGGCTCTTCCTGGAATCAGCCCGTCTCCCCACCAGCCGCTGGCCTGCTGGACTGTGGCCCGCCTCCCATCTGAGAACCAGCACCCTCTCTCGAACTCAGTCTCTGCTCCAGGAGAAACCCCTGTGAAGGCTCGCCTCTAGGAAGCCTTCCTGACTCACCCAGGACCACCCAGTGGGCCTCCGCATCCCGCCCCAGCAGCCCCCAGGGCCGTGCTGCTCCTGCGGAGGGGAGTTTGTCTTGCTGACCACACCCACTGGAGCCTGGCTGTGTTCAGTGTCCCCCAGTGGATTTTCCTGGAGTCACATTTCTAATAAAGGAGCAACTTCCACATCCAAGGTGTCTGGGACTGGATCAGGTGGCCTGGGACCGGCCATCATCTCTGAGGATGGAGGCTTCAAACAACAGTTGTTCGTTAGTAACAGGTGCTTCTAGCATCACTTTTGTATCTGTCACGATAAACAGGCAAAATAAACATCTGTTAAATAAATACTAACACAACTCACTCCCCTCCTACAGCGTGTACACATCTTGTAAAAATTGGGGGTTTATTCTGACGGGCCAGCCAGTTGGGTTATCCTGCTGTTGGAGGATTCTTACTGGGAGACCCTGGCGTAGAGGGCCGTCTTTGGGCAAGAGGACCTGGCTTCTCCACAGGAAGAGGGCAGTGTCTGTGACGAGCTCGGGGTGCTGGGTGCTGGCCGGAGCTCCAGGGAACGCTCTGGGGTCAGGAGGGCAGGGTGACGTCTTGCAGGCTAGATCGGCTCCTGGTGCCCAGCTGTCGCCCTGGCACCTCGCCCCTGAGCCTACCCTGGGCTGGACCATCCCAGCCCTGCCTTGGCCAGGCCGTAGGAGGGGTGGGGAGCTGGTGAGTCTGGGGGCCCAGCACCACGCTGGGGAGTAACAGTGTGAGTCCCGGGGAAGGAGCAACTTTTGGGGGCGGGAAGTCTTCCCCCAGCCATCTGAGTCGTCTGTGTTGAGGAGGGGCTTCCTCTTCCCGCTCCTCCACCGGGGGCTTTGGGATCACCGAGCAGGGAGGCCTAGGTGGGTGGTTCTGTGCCTTTGCTGGCTGTGTGTTCCAGCATCTCTTGATGCCAGGCACTGAGGAAGGAGACAGGGAGACAGGCCCTGCTGGCCAAGCCTGGGCGGGCCCCAGGTCCAAGAGCCCCCCAGAGTCAGCATTCCCTGCATCCACTCCATCCTTGCCCCGTCCGTTTGATGCGGTGGGTGTGCCCGACACGCTGTACCAGAATCCTCTGGCGTGTTTGCTGGAGCGTGGGGTGCTGGACCTTCCCGAATGTCTGCTCAAGTCAGCGTATCGATCTGCTCCCCAGGCTGGCGGTCCAGGGACCACACAGAGACACATCCCCGTGGAGGCTGCACCTCGGCAGTGCCCACGTTCCACCGCGACAGCATCCTTGGAGACCGCAGGCCCTGGGGGTACGCTGACCTTTCACCCAGGAGAAAACCGAGGGGCAGAGACTCCTCGATGGCTCGGCACCTTCTCCTTTTCCCATGTCCTCCCTCACGATTTATACTCCTGCTCTCTGGGGTTCAGTTTTTTCAATGGCTGCCTCCCTCCTTGAATGTGGATCTCGGGGGGCGGAGGTCATACCTGTGAAGTTCACTGCTTCCAGAGCACCTGTGACAACCTCTGGTGCAGGGTAGATGCTCAGCCAGCCTTTGGACGTGAAGGTGAGTGATGCGGGCTTGTCTCTGAGTTGGGAGCGGGTCCTGAGCCTCCGACCTTCGGGAGCACACCTACCCATGGCCCAGGAGCCCAGAGCCTGCAGGGTTGGCAGAGTGGGGTCCAGAAGGCTCTGCCACCTGGCTCTGCTGCCAGCTGGTGGGGCTGGGAGTGGGGAGGGCTTGTCTTGAATTTGCCCCCCGCCTGCCTCCCGCATCTCTGTCCTTCAGTTCCCAAACCTGTGAAGTGGAGACAATAACAGCACCTGCCTCAAGAGGCTGTGGTGAGTCGTGAGTGAGTCACCGTGGCAACTGTGCATCTTCATCTAGCAACTGTCAGGTACCAGATGCTGTTCTAGGGATGAACATAGACAAGCCCATTTAGTCTGTTACTGAGTCCTCATTACAGACGAGGCACAGAGAGGTTCAGGACTTGACTGGAGTCACACAGCTTGTAGGTGGCAGAGGAGTCAGATCCGTACGGTCTGGTTCCATTCATTGGACAGTGGCGGCCCACGGACTCGCTCCAGAAAAGGCCAGAATCCAGCCATCTTGAGTGGAACTCCAGAGCTGCCCCGAGGTCCCAGCCCCACTCCACCCTGACTCACCCCAGGATCGTTCCTGCGGCCAGCCCTGGGGAATTCCCCGGGACGAGGACGGGGAATTTCTGGGACGAAGGAGAGATATTCCTAGCGGATGGGAAATGGTCGCCTTCCACATGGCCTGCCCTGGTGGGGGGCTGCTCCAGCAAGGTCCTGGAGAGGGGTCTTTGTTGTGGAGGCCGACCCACGAGGGGCCCAGGAGGGCGGGGTGCAACAGCAGGTGCATGGCCTCAGCGCTCTGGGGTCGGCCGGGAACACACACGGTCTCATAGGAACGCCTCCTGCGGGTCTGTGGGCCGGGCTCTGGCAGGTGGGCCGAGCTGGGGTCATGAGCCAGGCAGCCGTGAATTTCCATCTCTGAGCATCTGGTTCCACCTAGTGGCCTCTGACATCCCCACGGCCCCAGACAGCCCGGGGAAGCCCAGGGCCGGCAGGGCCCTGAGTTTCTTCAGCTCAGTCGCTCAAGTCGTGTCTGGTTCTTTGTGACCCCATGGACTGCAGCACGCCGGGCCTCCCTGCCCATCACCAACTCCTGGAGTTTACTCAGACTCACGTCCATTGAGTCGGTGATGCCATCCAACCATCTCATCCTCTGTTGTCCCCTTCTCCTCCTGCCTTCAATCTTCAGGCATCAGGGTCTTTTCCAATCAGTCAGTTCCTCGCATCAGGTGGCCAAAGTATTGGAGCTTCAGCTTCAGCATCAGTCCTTCCAATGAATATTCAGGACTGATTTCCTTCAGGATGGACTGGTTGGATCTCCTTGCAGTCCAAGGGACTCTCAAGTCTTCTCCAGCACCACATTGCCTTTCCTAGCTTGGGGTCTGTGGAGCGCCCACTCCGAGGTGCAGCTGATGGGCACATCCAGAGCAGGGGGAGCAGGGGCTGCTCAGTCACCAACCCCCATCCTGTGTGTGCCTGGCCCCAGCGCTCGACCTCTCTGGCGGCGGTTCCCATGGTTTCCACGTCTGAGAAAGAAGACAGTGGGTGTAGACCTTCTTCAGGATCCCTTTCCTGCTGAGCTCTTGTATTTTGCCTGATTGAGGGGCTGAGAGTTTCAGCTCCGGAGTTGGACACATCTGCAATTTGGATCCCGGCTATGTGTGGTTGAGCAAGTTACTTTGCCTCTCTGAGCTGCGGTAGTAATGTAAACATGAAGTATGATGGTTCTATCTGGCAGCCTGGCCCAGTGAGTGCTCACGGACCCCAAGGCTAACAACAGCAGCGATGACCCTGTCTCCTGAGGTGGGGCCGGAGCCCTGTCTGCCCTCAACCCCGTGTGGACGGCCGGGACTGTGGGTGGGCGGCCTCCGAGGGCCCCGCAGGGCTGAGTGCTGCTGTCCGTGGGACCAGGGGAGGCGTGTCCTGCAAGCGGCACAGAGCGCCCTGTGTCCAGCAGAGGGCCCTGCCCTGTCCTGCCTGGCTGCCGCGGGCAGAGGGATGGGGGAGGGGGTGACCACTGGAGCCGGCTGGCGACGCCAGACGCCCGGTGGGGGCGGGCCCGGCAGCCAGCTGCCCATCGAGTCGGGCCCGCACTCGGCCCGGCCTCGCCTCTGCGTGCGGGCAGCCGCACTGCTCATCCGGCCATGCAGTGGCTATGGCCGCTGGGCATCTCCCTCGCCGTGGCGCTGGCAGCCGGGCCCGAAAGGGCCCCTGGGGGGGTCCGCCTGCACCAGGGTGGGCACCAGCCTGTGGCCCAGGAGCAGCCGGACCGGTCCAGGCAAGGAGCTGAGTGGGAGGATGCCAAGGGGTTGCAGCAGTACGTGCCCGAGGGGTGGGCTGAGTACCCCCGGCCCATCCGCCCAGCCACCCCACAGCCCACCCAGCCCCGGGTGGCCGCCAGCCCCTCCCCGGACCAGGTCAGGGCCGCTGGGGGCAGTGGGCAGGAGCCCCGGGGCAACGTGACGGGGACGCCCGGCCAGCGCCTGCAGGTGCAGAACCCCCTCTACCCGGTGACCGAGCGCTCCTACGGGGCCTACGCCGTCCTGCTGCTGGCCCTGGTGCTGTTCGCCGTGGGCATCGTGGGCAGCCTGGCGGTCATGTGCATCGTGTGGCACAGCTATTACCTGAAAAGCGCCTGGAACTCCATCCTGGCCAGCCTGGCGCTCTGGGACTTCCTGGTCCTCTTCTTCTGCCTCCCCGTCGTCACCTTCCACGAGATCACCAAGCAGAGGCTGCTTGGCGCGGTGTCCTGCAGAGCGGTGCCCTTCGTGGAGGTGAGTGTGTGGCCCTCCGTGGAGGTGAGTGTGTGGCCCTCCGTGGAGGTGAGCGTGTGGCCCTTTGTGGAGGTGAGCGTGTGGCCCTTTGTGGAGGTGAGCGTGTGGCCGGATAGAGCCCATGGGGCAGGGGCGGGGGGCTGCCAGCTTGGGCGGAGAGGTGCGCGAGGCCCCTAAGCCTGTCTCGCTTCTCCCCCAGATTGGTCAGGGAGGCACACACAATATGGCTCCAGTAGCTCTCAGGACCCCCAGCCCCCAGCCCGGCCCCCAGCCCCCCAGCCCAGCTCCCGGCCCCCCAGCCCAGCCCCCAACCCAGCTCCCGCCCCCCCAGCCCGGCCCCCAGACCCCCAGCCCAGCCCCCAGCCCGGCTCCCGCCCCCCCCTGCCTGGCCCCCAGCCCCCCAGCCTGGCTCCTGCCCCCAGCCAGGCTCCCGCCCCCAGCAGCCTCGCGGCGGCCCCCTCTCTCCACGCTGAGAGCTCCCCTCTGCTGCCTTAACCCCTCCGTCTTTCCACCCAAGAAACGGCTTTGCTCTGTCTCTTTTTTCTCCCTCTGTGCCCCTTCTCTGCCACTCAATTTCCTGCCCCCTCAAGCGGTGCCTGAAGGGAGATTCCAATTCCCTGCAGACCCCCACCCCCCTAACCAGTCAGGTCTGTACCCACACTGCCGTCACCCTTACTCCATCCTCTGAAAGCAGAGCCCAGGTTCTGGGGGCTGCAGCTGAGGCTGGGGCATATTGGGGTGTCCCTGGGTGGGTCAGACCTCCTTTCCCATTTCCCTGTCTCCCAACCAGGGGGTAGACCAGATGGCCCTTTACCTCTGGGCCCTTCCTTGCTGGGATGAGTACATGGGTGTTGATGGATGTGCAGATCAGAAGGAGAGAGTGCAATCAAAACAACGCCAAAATACGCCAAAATAAGTGCATTTTTGTGGAACACAACGAGGCCACCATGTCTGTACAGGAACACGAAATAAGCCAGCAGCCTTTTGAATGTTGTTTACGTGGGGCTTGGGGGGAATAATGAGGCTAGAGTGGCCGTGCCCCCCACCCCAGAGCCACTCTCCTCCTGGGGCTGAGTGAGTGGGCGGCTGGCCTGAGCGGGGAAGAGTCAGGACAAGCGTCTGAACGCTGCCGTGATCCTGGTTCCCGCTGCGTCCCGTGGACTAGTGATGAGTTCTCATCCAGACAGACTTGCTGAGGCTTGGGAGGCGGCACAGACCCTTCCCCGCCCTCCCCAGCCCAGGGCGACCACCCAAAGGTGCTCAGACCTGAAGAAAGCCGCCCTGCTGGGCGCAGCTTTGCATCTCAGTTACCTGGAGCTCGGAGCCCCACTGAGCCGCGGGGCTCAGACACGGGGCCTTGGAGGCGGGCAGACCGGCTGAGTGACCGGGGTGGGCACTTCAGCTGCCCCAGCTCAGCCCTCTCGTGGGTAACGGGTGATCAGCGTCACTGTCGCTGAGTGAACTCTCGAAGGACGACAGGTGTGACAGCTAGTGTGCTTGGAATTAAAATGATTCAAGAGGTGCTTTTTACTAGGAAGGCCTCAGGGAGGGGAGAGGGTGACGCCCTGTGAGGCCTGTCTGCAGAGTCGTGGCCGGGGGAGCCAGGCCCCGCCCGACTGGGGTCCCAGACGCCTGCCCCCTCCACAGCCTGGAGGACAGCTCACCGTGAGCCCTCCCTGCAGGCTGGCTGGCAGGTGAGAGGTGAGGGACAGATGCACTGCTGGGCCCTTTCGTAGGGGCCCCAGGAGGCCCTGGAGTGGCAGAGTGAGCTTCAGGGTTCCGGAGGGCCATCCTGAGAGGAAAGGAGGGGCCGTGTTGTTTTCCTCCAGCGGCCTGGGCCTGCCCGCAGAGGGGGCGGGGCCCCCACAGCACGCCCCAGTGGGGAGGGGAGGTCCGAGCGGGGAGCACCCCCCCGGCACTTGCCTCCTCTCTGCTCACAGGGCGGTCGTCCATGGGCTCGGTGAGCAGCCTGAGGTCAGGTGGGCTGGTCTGGAGGGGCTGCTTCACTGGGTGGCCCGACCCTGGGCCTCTCCGGCAGGGCAAGGCAGGACGGAGAGCCTGTGTCTGCACCCCGCAAGGCTACCTGCCCGCCCCCCAGCCACGCACCCGGGGGACATGGACATCTACAGCCCGGCAGGCCCAGGACCCCTGCTTCCCTGCGTTCATCCTCCGGGATGACTCCTGAAGTCCCAGGAGCATGGTGATGACCCCCTCTCCCCCACCCCATGCCCCGCAGGTCTCCTCCCTGGGCGTCACCACCTTCAGCCTCTGTGCCTTGGGCATCGATCGCTTCCACGTGGCCACCAGCACCCTGCCCAAGGCCAGGCCCATCGAGCCGTGCCCGTCCATCCTGGCCAAGCTGGCGGTCATCTGGGTGGGCTCCATGACGCTGGCGGCGCCCGAGCTCCTGCTGTGGCAGCTGGTGCGGGAGCCCAGCGCTGCCGCGGGTACCGTGGATGTGTGCGTCATGAAGCCCTCAGCCCACCTGCCCGAGTCGCTCTACTCACTGGTCCTGACCTACCAGAACGCCCGCATGTGGTGGTCCTTTGGCTGCTACTTCTGCCTGCCCGTGCTCTTCACCGTCACCTGCCAACTGGTGACGTGGCGGGTGCGGGGCCCGCCGGGCAGGAAGCCCGAGAGCCGGCCAGGCCCGCAGGAGCCACCGGGGGGCCGGCCCAGCAGCACCGTGGCGGGCCTGGCCGCTGTGCACGCCCTCTGCGCCCTCCCCGAGAACGTGTGCAACGTCGTGGCCGCCTACCTGTCGGCCACGCTCACGCGCCAGACCCTGGAGCTGCTGGGCCTGGTCACACAGTTCTCCACCTTCTTCAAGGCGGCCGTCACGCCGCTGCTGCTCCTGTGCGTGAGCCGCCCGCTGGGCCGCGCCTTCCTGGACTGCTGCTGCTGCTGCTGCAGCGAGGGCTGCGGCCGGCCGGCGGACCCCAGCGGCCCCCGCGCCAAGCTGCACACAGAGCTGTCTGCCTCCGGCTACTTCCACAAGCCCCGCGAGGCGCCACCGCTCCTGGCCCTGGGCACGCCCTGCTGAGGCCCGGCCGGCCCGCAGCGGGGGAGCTCTGCCCAGAGGTGGGCTCGGCTCCCCGGGCTGCAGTCCAGGCCTGCCGGAGCCCCTCCCTGCTGTGCCGGGGCTTGCCCACCCATGCTCCCGCCAGGGCAGTGGTCCTCCAGGTCCTCAGAGCTGCTCTGAAACTCTCCGGAACCTCGCCTGGCCCCTGCCCCCCTCTGCAATCTGGAGCCTGACCGCACTGCCCATGTGCCCCTCTCTGCACCGTCCCCCCCCCAGGACCGGGCTCCTTCCTGGGCACGGCCGGCCCCACACTGCATGCTGCCTTCGGGTGCCGTACCCCCCGGGAGGACTTGTCTCTCCGTCCTCCTCCTCCTCTGATGTACCCCGGTTGGCCTGTCTCCCCCGCCCCCCCCGCTCAGGTGCTCCCCGGTAGAAGGCCCTTCTTGGAAAACAATAAACTAGGTAGAACCAGCCGTGTGCCACGGGCCTCTCTTATGCCACATCCTGGCAGTGCCCAGATGCACCTGGACTTTGCCCACCTGGCCCGTGGCCGGTGTCCTGCCCAGCCTGGGGTGCCATGGCTCTGAGGGCAGAGTGAATGAAAGGGCTTGGAGGCTGGGCCCCTGTGCCCTCAATTGGGCCTGAACCCAGCCGTCCCCGGGAAGAAGCCTGGAAACTTATCTTCCATGGAGCGCCCCCTCACTGCTCCTCCCTCCACACAAAGCCCCCATTAGAGGGTCTGCCTCTGAGAACAGCTCTTGTCTGGCTTCTTAGAATGGACTGTTCAGCCCGCAGACGACCCAGCCGCCTGCCCCCCGCCTGCCCCCACCCCACACCCTCGCCGTAGCCAGAGCTCTGACATACCCCACCCCCCTGAGTCTTCTTTCCTCTCACTGGTTCCTCCTGCAATGGGGGGCCTTCCAGAGGCCCCTGAGCCTCGTCTGGGCCCAGCGAGTTTGGCACAAGGTCAGCCAGAGGGGCGCCTTGGCTGAGGCCCCAGGAGCCTGCCCTCCCACCTGAGGGGCAGCTCTGGGCCTCCTGGAGGGGAGTCCCCGCTGCCAGCTGTTCCCAGGTCACCCGCGGGCCCAGGAGGGTCCCCGGGGGGCAGGGTGGTAGCCTGCCCGAGGCTCCCCTCTCCGCTGGTTACCCCACCCACAGCCTTTGGCCTCAGCCTCCTTCCCCCGCGCCCCGGGATCTTAGCGGCCTTGTTCTCTCTCCTGGCACCCACCCCCAGGACGGGTGACGCCAAGGGAGAGGGAGGCCGTTGCTAGGTGATGGCGCTGCTGGGCGCACACTCTTTGTGCTGTGAGATGCAGGCGGCCTCCACAGTGACCGAAGCCCCCAGCCTCGTCTGCAGCAGCTTAGGATGGAGGGGGAGCAGGCTGGGGGTGGGCCAAGGGCAGGCCGGGTGCTGGGTGCCCTCCCCCACTTCCCCTCCGCGCCCCCCACCCGAGTCCCAGATGCACCAGCAGCTTCCTATGGGATGTGTGGGGGGGTGGTGAAATGGGGATGAGCAGGGCAGGGCGGGGGGGCTCCGCCACATCCTGTCTGGGGGCTCTGCCAAGGGGCACCCTTGCCTCTCCCAGCTCAGAGCCATGCGAGGAGATGGCGGCCCCGAGGCCCGGCTCGCCCTGCTGCCCCGGGCAGCCAACGTGAGTGGCCTGTAGGATTAGTCAGCCAGCGGGCCAGCGGGCCTTGGGAAGGAGCCACGGTCCCTCGGGCCTGGCCAGCTGAGGGAACAAAGCGGCATTTGTTGCTTAGGGGTCCTGGGCCTGAGGTGGGGGTGCTGGTTGGCAGTGGTGAGCAGTGGACTTGAGCTGGGTCTTCAGGGGATACCAGCCAGCTGGGAAGGGCCAACCCACTGAGGCCCCTACTCTCCCCCACACTTGCAGTGAGAATTGCCTCCCTTGGGCAGACTGGACCGCAGTGAAGCAGGATGAACTCCTCACAGAGGCCTGGAGTCACTGGAGGCCTCAGACAGGACTCCTAGAGCTCCAGGCAGGAGGCCCGGCGTCCAGCACCTTCCTTCTTGTCCTCCCCTGGGGGTGCAGTTCTGCAGAGCTGCAGAGGGCCCCACTCCCACCATGGTGCATGAATCTGGTCTGTCCCACAGGCGCCTCCTGCGTGCACTGGGCAGTCTGTCCGATAGGCGCCTCCTGCGTGCACTGGGCAGTCTGTCCGACAGGCGCCTGCTGCGTGCGTTGTTTACAGGCGCTGGGCAGGAGGGTGCCTGCTGGGTGAGCAGCTCATCCTGTCTCAGCTCAAGTCCTACCCTTCTCAGAGGACACGGGAGGCCAGAAAGGCAGGTCAACGGATCCCCCCATCCTGCTCTCCAGACCGTGGGTGCTGGTCCTGCCCAGCGCCCCAGGCCACGGCGTCACCAGCCACCGAGCAGCCGGGAGGACCAGCCTAGCCCTGGATCCCTGGCCTCTCCTGAGGGGCTGGTCAGCACGTGCGCAAGTTCAGTCGTGCCCAACTCTGCATCTGCTTGGACTGAGCCGCCAGGCTCCTCTGTCCGTGGAATTTTCCAGGCAAGAATACTGGAGCGGGTGGCCATTTCCTCCTCCAGGGGATCTTCCCGACCCAAGGATCGCACCTAGTCTCCTGCATTGCAGGCGGATTCACCACTGAGCTACCTGGGAAGGCACCCCAAAGTCATCTGGCTCCATTGGCCAAATTCTATCAAACCTCGCAACAGCGGGGAGCCCCTCTCCAGCCAGGCCACTCCTCCCTGCCGTCATGATGACCGGAAGGAGCCTCCAGGAGAAAGCCCCGAGGACATACGAGCTCAGAGCCACCAAGGCAGGCCCGCCTCCCAGGACCCTGGAAGCTGCTTTCTCCCAGCAGAGGCTGGATGAAGCCTGCGTGTAGGGCCGTCCCATTTCTGGGAGGAGGGGAGCCCAGTGGGGCGGGGCTTACGGTAAAACTGGGTCAAGATGGCCCCGGATTTGGGAAGGATTTTCGAGAAGCGTGATGCAAGGCTCTGAGCTGCTTTGGAGGGGGGCGGTTCTTGGTGGAAGGAGGGAGGGCGCGGCCTCTCCTGGGAAACCAGCAGCCCCGAAACCAGCGGCTGAGCGGGTCGGCTGCCGGCTCCGCACGCCGGGCGCTGCCCGCCCCAGGGCCGTCTCCTGGCTCCGCCCGCTCCAGGCGGAGCCCTGGACACACTGCGCGCGGCATCCCTCGCGGTGGCGCGGCCGGACAGGTGGTAACACCGGCGCCCTCGGGCGGCTGGCAGCTCAGAGCGGGGGACCAGAGGAGGCGGCGGCAGGCAGGAACCGGGCCGCACGCGGGGGCCGCTCTGTAAAGAGCCATTGTGTGCCCGGGCCAGCGTGTGCCTCCCGCTGGCTGGGTGCGCCCGGGTGGAGGGCTGGAGTCCTGAGCCTACCGGGCCACCGAGGGCAAAGAACTCACACCATGCAACCCCCCAACACAAAATTGTCGTTTATTCTTGTTAGGAGGCAAAAAAATGTACAGTTACAAGAATCATCTTCCAAACAGAGGTTAAATATGAGCAAAAAAGTGTAAAAAAGGAAGAGGGACATCACTTTACAAATCATTAAATTAAATAAACCAACAGAAAACAAAAATCCAAAGAACCAACCCCCCATGCTGAGTTCTCTCCTTGTGCAACTCTGCAAAACGAGAACAGAAAGTGAGGTGGCCCGTGGAGATGGGGGCCTGGGGAGGGGCGGGAGCTGGAAGCCGGCCGGGCAGCGGGGAGGGCGGCGGGGGCACCTTGGAGGCGGCCCCTGCCCTCCGCCCGGCTGGGGCCGAGAGGGGAGTCCCTGAAGGCTTGCTCCCATCTGCCTGACATCCAGACACTGCGGGGACAGACGAGGCTCGAGGCTCGGGACGGCCGCCCCTGCCAGGCTGGTGCCTTTCCGGGCAGACCGGCCCCAGCCGACCCCGCGGCTCCCTCCTGCTCTCCCCACCGCCCCCTCCCAGATCCTGGCTGGGCCCTGCAGCATCAAATGGTTGATTTTAGTCTTTGCTTAAATTAAAAAATTAAAATATATATACATATATATACTGTACACACAGGACAATAACAGTGTGTGGGAAAGGGGAGCGGGAGAGGGGCGGGGACGGAAACGGAGCCGGGAGGGGGAGGTTAGGGGGCGGGCGGGAGCCATTTATTTTACAGTCAAATCAGTTCAGCAGAACGGGACTCTGGGGCCCCCCGGAGGACCCTCCCCGCGCGGAGTACGGAGGGTGGGCTTGGGGGGCCGCAGGGGGAGGGGGAGCTCGGCCTCAGGTTGGGACGCGGCCCCTGGTCCGAGGGCACGGCCGCGGTCTCAGCTTCTCCGAGACTTTGAGTGCTGGATAAGCCACTGTAGGGTGATGTCTGGGGGACAAGGGAGCAGGTTACAAGGCTTCAGGGCTGCTTCTCCTGCGGAGAGCGCACACCGGGGGCAGGGGGGCTGCAGCTGGGGTCACCCCACGGGCGTCAAAGCCCAGTTCTAACGTCAGACCTGCTCCGACAGAGACGGATCCCCAGGGGGTTCGCCCAAGACCGCACACCAGTGGACGCAGGGCGGGGCCTTCCTGCCGCCCGTCCCACCCGGGGAGCCCGGAGCCTCCCCTCCTGCCCCCGCCCCCGCCCCCTCCCGTCCTGCCCCCTCCCCCTCCCGCTCGCGCCCCCAACACCCACCGATGTTGTCCTTCTCTTTGCAGGAGATGGAGTAGCAGCAGATCTCTCGGTCCTGGATGGCAGACAGGTTCCTGCGGGGACCACCCAGTCTCCTGAAGCTGCAGCCCAGGGGACTGGGGACTGGGGGCTTGGGGCAGGGGCCGAGGGTGTCGGGGAGGCCGGGAGGAGCGCGAAGGGCGGGCCCGCGGGCGCCACCGCGCGGCCGGCGCCGGGAGCGCGCGAGCCCTCCGCTCCGCGCCGGGGGTGAGCCCACTCACATTTTCTCGATCAGCTCCTTCTCATCCAGCGCTCCCGGAAGGTCTCGCTTGTTCCCCAGGACGAGCACCTGCCGAGAAGAGAGGACAGGGCTCAGACCAGGGCTGCCGCGGCCCGGCCGCCCTGGAGGGGGTGGGCCCGGGCGCCCCCACACCGCCCCACCCGCGCAGAGCCGGGCCTGCCCGCCATCCCCACGTCCCGGGCCTTGCCCTCCCACTCCACGCGGGGCTGACCGGGATGCCCTGCAGCTGGGGCTTGTCCAGTAGGTTGTGGAGCTCATTCTTGGAGGCCTCAATTTTCTCTTGGTCAGCGGCATCCACCATGTACCTGGGGGACAGCAGGTGGGGACACAGTTGACCCCACAGGCTGGGGTGGGGGTGGGAGCTGCCACCTGGGCGGGCTCAGCCAGGGGCTCCGGTGGGACAACCTGCGGGGACCGCGGGCACCTGCCCCCACAGACCCGGAGAGGCTGCTGCTCGCACGGGAGCACGGGTCCTGTGAGATCAGACCCCAGTCCTTCCAGGAGGGACCCTCTTCTGTTCTCACAGGAGGACTAGACAAGGGGGGAGAAGACTGCAAAGGAAGCGCCAACAGGCTTTATGCCCAAAATGCTTTTAAAGAAATTAGACCGGGGAGTTCCCTGGTGGTCCTGGCTGCAGGGGGTGCCAGTTCCATCCCTGGTCCAGGAACTTGAAGATCCCACATACCACGTGGCCAAAGAACTTAATAAAAAATCAGGTTACAGGGTGTAAGATAAGCCATGACGATGTGCTTTACAACATAGGGGATAGAGCCAATATTTTGACATAACTATAAAGAGTGTTACCTTTAAAAACTGTATAAAAAACTAAAATTTAAAAACAATGAAAGCTAAACGATCTTTTGTTCAGACACATATATATGATGTTGTTGCTATTTTTTAAAAGCAAGGGAGGGAATTCCCTGGCAGTCTAGTGGTTAGAACTCCACGCTCACTGCCAAGGGCTGGGGTCAGGGAACGGAAATCCTGCAAGCTGTGTGGTGCGCCAAAAATGAAAAAGAAAATAAAGTTAAAAAGGAAAAAAAAAAAAGGGAGTGAACCACTAAATCACATAAATTCAGGACATAAATGAGTCTGAGTCGGGGGAGGTACACGCGGAGGCTTCGGCATGAGGCGATCGGTGCTGCGGCTCTCAGACTGGACGGTGGGCCTCCGAGGGTCCGTCTGAGCAAAGGCGAAGCCAAAGCGGCGACAGGGGCTCGCGCCGCCGGCCAGGGCCCATCCCGCGCACTCACACGATGGCGCTCACTCCGCGGCAGTAGCGCTCCCACATGCTACGGAAGCGGGGCTGTCCCCCGATGTCCCAGAGCTGCAGAGAGGGGGCGGCGTCAGCGGCGGGCGGCCCCCGGCCCAGCCGGGCTTTCCCCCACCCGCCCCAACTCCTCGGGAGTCGGCGCCCCGGACCCTCGCCCCCACAACTCCTCCACCGTAGGCGCCCCGTCCCGGTCCCCGGCTGTCATCTGTTCACTAGGAGGGCCCTCTAGCGCTCCCCGGCCGCGCACCTTGATGGTCACGTTCCCCTTGGTGATCTTGCGCATGTTGAAGCCCACAGTGGGGATCATGTCCTCGTTGAACTGTCCTGACTGGAAGGGAGAGTCAGAATCGGGAAGGGGGCAAAAACGGCAGGAGCCGACGCCCGGTCCCATGTGGCCACGGACCAGGTCTTCCGGAGCCTCTCCTGCCTCCACCCCCACACCCCCACCCCCTCCAGGCCACCAGGGGGTCCCTGGCGGGTCCCACGTGCCCCCCACTTTCAGGCAAGACACGGCCCTGGCCAAGCCCAGCGTCCACCTTGCAGTTGGGCTCTCCTGTGACAAAGAGGGCTCTGGAGTGGCTCCGCCTGCACAGAGAGTCCCCCCTGAGGGCCAGCCTCCACGCCCCCATTTATCCTCTGGTGGAACAGGTGGGGTAAACGGTCCAGGTTCACACTTGCACAAGGCAGTGAACATTCATGTCAAATCCGGGTGGGTAAGTCAGCCACACCCCACATGCAATGCACAGCAAGTGTTTTCTGGGCTTCTTTGTACTGTCCCCATTTGTAGGATGGGTGGTCCTCCCCGGGACCTCACCAGACCGAGAGCTCCTTGGGGACTAACTCCATTTCCCATAACCCAGTTTCATATTCTAACAATTCTCATTTCTCC
This sequence comes from Cervus canadensis, assembly GCF_019320065.1. NCBI lineage: Eukaryota > Metazoa > Chordata > Mammalia > Artiodactyla > Cervidae > Cervus > Cervus canadensis. The sequence continues at coordinate 558,932 of NC_057398.1, forward strand.
CCTCTAAACTGTCTCCATGATCTCTAGATTGTTCTAAACTAGCCACAGGCCTCTAAAGGCCGGACCGTACTCCGCCCAAGGCTGTCTCCACGTTCACATGTAGGCCTCTGCTCCCCCTCGGACACAGGCTGAAGGCAATGTGGCTTCCTTAACCTTGAACCTGAGGGGACAGCCTTGCTCCTCTGTGATGCCACCTCCTACTGCCAGGCGGCAGGAGTCCTTTGCCTCCGGCCACACAGAGCAGCCAGGGGCTCTGATCACTGGCCAAAGTGTGGACATTGTGGTTTCTTGTTCAGAGCCTGTGAGTGTGAACCAAGTCCTCCGCCCCAGCTGAATGAGATAGACGGATTCCCTTTTATCTTCAGGAGTCATCAAGGCCCTTGGATGGGAGCGGGGGCCACCCAAGAGGCGTGCTAGGGATGAGGCAGATCGAGGGGCTTCAGAGACCCCTGAGAGTGCACCCAGTGTGTCTGCACACATTGGTGAAAGGGTCTCTGGTTTCCAGCAGGTATCAAAAGGGTCCAAGAGCCTCTAAAAGTGAGGAAACTCAGGAAAAGGGAGTGCCCTGAGGAGGCGGCTTCGCTTTTGGCTAACTAGGGAGAAGCATGTGTGGTTTACCTCTGCAAACCCCGGCAGGGTGTGGGGGGGCGCACCCCCACCATGAGCATGTTAAGAACATGGAGACTGAGGAAGGGAAGCCCAGTTCTCATTTATCACTCTTCATGGAGGAGCTTGGACAAGACACTTTGACCTCTCTGGGCCTTGAAGTTTCCTTCTGTGAAATGGGGGAGAGGGGTTTGGTTTCCTAGAAAGTGGCCAACGGGCTCACAAAGAGCTTGGAAATGGTTTCCATATGCGAGGAACCATCATTGCCCCCTGGCGACAGAACACCCACAGGCTCTCGTAGAAATAAAAAGCCCAGCCTGGCAGAGGAGGGTGCCAGGAGGACCCTCAGGGAGGCAGGCTCCCTGCCCTGGGATTTCCAGGTCAGCAGTGAATCAGAGCTAAGCTGGAACCAGTCGCAACTTCATTTCTCGGCTAAGGCCTCGGATCTTACAAGCTCCTCCTTCACGGTCAGCAGGAACCCTAAAGTTGTCTAGTGGGGCGCCCCCTCAGATTTGAATTCCCTCTAGCTCATCCCTCCTGGGTTAGCTATAGCACTCCGAAGTTCTTTATAATGAGTCAAAAATCCATCTTCCCAAGTTTACTCCTGGGTACCTCAAGATCAGTTCTTCCATTGGACAGTCATTCACACTTTAAAGTATTTGAAAATATTTGTCCTCTAGCTTCCCTTGGGCAAAACACCTCCTACTTGCAGGCAGCACAGCCTTTTCAGAGCTTGGGAAGCTGAGGTTTGGGTTCTCCGAAGCACGGAAGTCTCAATGACACTGCCCAGCTCACGTTAGCTGTTTGAGCAGCGGATACATAAACTCAGTTTCTATTTACAGTCAGACTCATAGAGTGAGCAGAAAAAACAAACGGGGAAAAGCTGAGACAAAGAAAGGCCAAATGAAGAGGCCAACGGGATTCAGAAGATCAGTGGTGGGCACAAGCGCAGAGCCCAGGGTCCTGACTCTTTGTTTCTTTCTGAAAGACACTCCACTGGGATCATACCCGGGTATGGCCCTGGAGAAGCTGAGAACTCTGGACTCACTCAGACCTGGGCACTCCCACTGTGGCCCACAAGGATGGATGTTTCTGGGAAGCCTCTTTCCAGGGAAATCTAGGTTGCACTTTTGGGATGTGCGAGCTGAGGTGGCACGTTTCATGTCGTGAAGATGAAGGTCTGGCCGGGGGCGAGAAGCCTCCTTGTGCACCTCAGAAACTCTTGACCCTGGTGATGGAATCTGTGACTCTGGGATTCCGTTCTGACCTGCCAGAGCCTCCTGCCCTCTGGACACGACCAGGACACAGAAGCCCCTGGGCGCCTGCGGATCCCCGCTGGGGACACGGCTTTGTAGCCGCTCCAGGAGGAGCACATCCCCAGAGACCAGAGGTGACGCCCAGGCTGAGCCACGAGAGCAGCAACCAGCCCCCTCCTGGCCTCACGGCGGTCATCTCCCAGCTAGGCACCTGGCCCCTGCTCCTGGAGCCCGAGCCCAAGTCAACACCATGTCTAACCAGGGGTCTGCGACTGAGGGCCAGAGCCTGGGCAGACAGGAGCCCAGACACCATCCTGCCAACAAACCCAGACTGGGCCCCACAAGCTTGTCCTGCTGGGTGAGCAGCCAGGAGCCCCTGGGCAGAGGTCATCACAAACATGTTTAGGAAAGGGAGCCAGTGCCCAAACACACCGTCGTGGGGAATCGAACCCCAGCCTCCCTCCACCCTTCTCTTTGAGGGTGCGCAGAACGGGCAGGGGAGGTACCCAGGCCCGCGGTCACACTTCTCAGCTGACCCATCTCATGCATCGCCGGTCCACAGTTCTCAGAAAACCCAGGCAGGGCACAAGCCGAGCCCTGCCCAAGCCTCCCTCAGCCCCACGGGCCCAGCGCAGCCAGCTCACAAACGCACAAACGCCTGCCAGGCCGCGGCCTCCACTGCAGTTCAGCTCGTCTTCCCCTTTTCTGAGACACATTTTAACTCCTTCCCCACCACCGCCCTGACTCTAAAAGGCTCACACTCGCCCACCCGGGTCCCGGAGCCACTCTCCCCTCTGTCCCCAGAATGGACCTGTCCCCCACCTCCACCCCGTCCTCTGGGTCCCCACCTCCTCTGCAACTTCCGGGCCAGGCGGGGCCTCCCAGCTCCTCGGAGTGCCGTCCAGCCCCCCGGGACCCCCAGCTGGGTAGAGGTTCCCGTAGAGGAGGCGTCTGGGCTGGCGCCCTGGGCCCCGGGCGGATTCCACTCCCCCCAGAGCATCCCTCTCCCCACCACCATCAATAGCGCCGGGGCTTCCCCTTCCGGCCAGGCGGGGTTGACCCCCCGGGGTGGGGCTTGGGCCGCCGGGCCCCCTGCCCAAGCCGCAGGGCATCCCATCCCGCGACCCTCCGCGCGGCAGGCCCTGCACTTTCGCCCCGTCATGCGCCCGGCTGCGGTGCGGAAGGCGGGCCGTCTCCGCGGGCGGCGGTCCCTCGGGCCTCGTGACACCCTCGGAGCCGCCAGTCCCGGGCCTGAGCCGCGTCCCCTGTCCCCCGCCCCCCGCGCCCTCGGTGCCATCCGGGCCCGGGCGTGCGCCTCCGGGCCCCCGGGGCCGTGGTAGGCCCCGCGCCTCCACGCCGGGCGGGGACCCACTCAGCCCGGCGCGGCGGGGGCTCGGGGCCGGCGGCCGGCGCCCGTACCGCGATCACGTTGACGAAGGTGGTCTTGCCGGAGTACTGCAGCCCGACCAGCGTGAGCTCCATCTCCTCCTTCCAGAACAGGGCCTTGAACCAGTCCAGCAGCTTGTTGAACAAAGCGATCATGGTCGCTGCGCCGGCCGCGCCTGGTGCCGGCCCCCCGCCGCCCCTGTTGCCCTCGCGCTGCGGCCGGAGCGGCCCTCCCCGGTGCGGCCCGGCTCCGGGCTCGGTGCGGGCGGAGGCTCGGCAGGAGCGCGCGGCGGCCGACGACTCGCTGCCGGGATCGGCGCGCCGATGGGTGTGGCCTCGGCGCGTCCTCCCCCCGCCCGGCCGCCGTCCTCCTCGCCGCCGTCCTCCGGCTCCGCCCGCGTGGCCGCCGGCCCTGCTCGCCCCCGAGCGAGCGCGCTCCTCCGCGCCGGGCAGGCGGGCCGAGCCGCGGAGCGTTGGGCGGGGCGCGAGGGGCCCCTGGGGAAAGGAGCTCCGGTTACTTTTCCCCTTCGCGAGCTGCCGCGTCCTGACGGGCACCGGTCTGGTGTTCCAGGCAGTGGGTCGGAGGTGGGCGAGGGCGCTGTCCAGCGGGAACATTTCCAGGGTGGACGAGGGTGGTCCGCGGCCTCCCAGGAAGTGGGAGGAGGTCTCTGAGATCTTTTGTTCCCTGCGTCCTGGCCTCTGAGCATCTCTGGGTACCGAGCCCCGATCTCTCAGAGGGTACCCCGCGGAGACGAACAGCCGCCAGTGAGCGCTTTGTCAACCACGATGTACCAGAACTCCCTGCTTATAAGCCTCTGGCCCAGAGCGGCTTTTACTAGGACCACAGTGATACTAGACAGAGAAGATCCTGCCAGGCGGTTTCCAGGGAGGCAGGTTTGTGGCAAATGGAAAAGTTGGCCTGTGCTGGGTAAAAGCCATAGTAGCAGTCAGGAGAGCCACCGGTGGGGGTGGGGGCCTGCCGAGGTGCTGCTGTCCCCGGGGCCCCCAGCCACCACCCCGTCCTGGCTGCATCTTAGTGTTTGACCTCCACGCGTGTTCATGTGTGCCTGTGGTTTTCATCAAAGGTGTGTAAACTTTCAAATAGCAACCATACCTGCCAAACCCACCAAGATGACCCCATGATCAGTTGCCAGAATGGTGGGATCGCAGGGTCTCGGCCTGCAGAACGTCCGAGCGGTTACATGGCCTTTCTAGTCCCTGCTCTTGGTAAGTTCCTCTCTAGCACCCAAGGAACACCTCTGTCTCCCCTGCCCCCCGACAAGCCCACTCCAGGGTCACTGTTCCCCGTGTCCCTGGAAGGGCTGTAAAAGTGCACATTCCGGGGTGAAGAGCGGCCGCCTGTCCTTGGTCTGTGGATTCTTACCCTAATTGCTGTGAAGGGGCCCTGGAGGCATGAGGACAAGAAGAAACCTTTATTTCCCCACCTGTTATTCTCCACGGCCTGTCCTCAGGTCTGGACAGGGTTCAGGCAGCAGCACCCAGGAAGGGGGACCCGCCCATGTGGCAGCTTTCCTCCTGGGGGGGTCTGAGCTCCACGGGCAGCGGAAGTGCCTCTCGTAGGGCAAGAAGGCCTCAGGAGGAGTGAGTTCACTCCCGGGTGGTGGTCAACCCTGAGATTAGGTCTGGGGGGCCCTGGGCCTCGTGTTGACGAGAGGCGTGGAGGGCAGTTAGCTCTCCAGGGTGAACTGTGGCGGACCCTGTTCAGCCTGAGCCCCTGGCCCACATAGGTGCTTTAACCCAGGATGCTGGTGGAAACAAGCGTGCCGTCCAGGCATGCTCTGCAGGGAGAAGGGCGTGGCGGGACTCTTATCTGGAGTCAGGCAGTGCTCTCGGCTCCTTGCTCAGGTCTTGTGTTCTTCCTGGGCACGCGCGTCCCTTCTGAGGCTGGCAGGCAGGCTGAGGACGCAGGGTCTCCCAGGGGAGTGGCTGGGGCAGGCGGCTGGCAGGTACGGAGGCAGGGGCAGCAGTCTGGACCGTGGGGAGGTGTTCCCACACTTTCCTTCTTCTAGAGACTTTAACTGTTTGGCCTGGTCACTTCTGTAGCCTGTTCCTCAGACCCCAGTGTGGGCATGGGGCTGTTCTGGTTCTTGCTCTCTTGGGGGTGTCCAGCCTCTGATGTTGGGTGAGGAGGCAAAGTCCCTGGCAGGATGCTGAGGACGTGGTCAAGGCAGCACCAGGCTTTTCCCACCTCCGGCCATTAGCCTGTTCTCGGGCTGGACCAGGATGGGTATGATCTTGGGGTCATGCTCTCGCCAGCCCCAGGAAGGGGGTGCAGCTGGAGCAGCTTCTGGGCACCCTCAGGTTGCTCTGCCCTGGTGGCAGCGAAGCACCAGGTCCATATCTAAGGAAGAGACCGAGGCTCTCACGTGGGGGTCACCCCTGTGTCCACTGGGGGCATCTCCAGGGGGCAGGGGCGTGGGCAGTGCTCAAGAGCCGGTGTCTGGCCTCGTCTTCACTGGCCAGCTTCCTGGGACCCCAGACAGGCCCCCTGGGGATTCCCCAGGTCACAAAGACCCCTTTCCCGAGGCCCCCTTTCCCCAGGCCCGGGGAAGCGGCCCTGGGCAGGGAGGGCTCCGGGTCAGGGGCTGGGCTCCTCTGGCAGCTGGGCGGCGAACAAGGCCAGGGTGTGGTGCAGGAACTGGTACTGCTCAGCCGTCTGGATCATGCCGCCCCTGCGGGGAGAAGCACACAGGCCCTGAGCTGAGGCGGGCGGGGCTGGCCCGACCCGCCCGAAGGCCTGTGGGCACCCCCTCCCAGGGGCGTCCTCTCTGTGGCAGGCCGGGACTCCCCCCACTGCCCCCACCTTCCCCCCCGGGGGAGGGCTGTCTGACCAGCAGGGATGTTCCTGAGCCCCAAGGTTTCGTCTCCCCAATAATCTTAGAAGCAGTGACTCCCCAGACCTCGTGTTCCCAATGCTTTCCCACTGGTGAGCTCATTCCTTACAGCAGCTCTCCGGGGAGGGGGCCGCTGCTGGGTAAAGAAGTGGGGACCCAGGAGACACAGAGACAGCTTAGGGGGGTGTACCCTGTTCTCTGTCTACACCAGTGAGCTTCTGCGGTTGCCTGTGGCTGTCTTGTTTCTAGAGCCAACCATCCACTCTCTCCCCACCTTCCCCACCCTGAAGAAGGATATTTGGAAAAACGGAAACAAAAAACAAACAAGACTGAAAGCTCAGGTGAATCCTATTTAACTCTAGGAGTGTCCTGTTTAACTCTAGCCCCCCCCCCCCAGCTAAATTTTAGGTGGAGATTCTGGCCTGGGTGTAAGGTGCTAAGCTCCTGAAGCCCAAGGGGCCCGTTTTTCTCCCATAGGAAATGCCCAGAGCCTAAGTGCCCACCTGTCCAGTCGCAGCTGGCACACGATGCCCAGGACGTCCACCTCCCCTTGGGCCTTCAGCTGTTGGCAGCCGATGCGGGTGGCGATGAAGCAGCCGGTCCGGCCGATCCCTGCGCTGGGTCCAGGGGTCCAGGGCAGGGCGGGGCGGTCACGGGGGCAGGTGGGCGGGGAGGGCAGCGGCCACGCCTCGGATGCGCCAGCGTCCTTCTCTGACGGCGCCGCTCGCCCATTGCCTGCCCGTCCTGCCCCCAGTCCTCTCCCCCAGCTCTGCCCTGCCTTCTTCCCTTCTTCAGGAAGTCTCCCCTCCCACGTGAACCCCTGACCCCCAGCGTCGCCGGCTGCACCCGTGGCGGGTCCACAGCCCCCTGCCTGCGCTTGCGGCCGCGTGAGTTGCTGAGGACGGGCCTCCCGAATGCTGCGCCTCTTTCGAGTCTGTCCCTGCCTCACCCTTCCGTTTGCCCGCCTCTTAGCCCGAGGCCCCGGGCCTCTTCCGTGGCACACCTGGGTCTCTAGGCCTGTCCTGGGAGGCCCCTCATCCGCACGCCCTCTCTTACCCTGCAGACTCTCAGCCCGCCCCCGCGTCCCGGGCCCGCGCCCTGACTGCCCCCCGCCTCCCGTCAGGCCTTGGGAGCTGCAGCTCCATCCACCGGGGTGCTCCCTGCTGCTCCTTCACTTGGCTCATTCATCTCCCAAGTCTTAGCTTGGCCTAGAGGTCCTTCCTCCCAGAAGACCTTTTCTGGCCAAAGTCTCGTGGGGGCGACTTGGTTCTGTGCCCCCCAACACCCCCTGTCACATTTCATCATGCTGCATCCTGTTTTATCTGTCTTTCCCACCAGACCGTAAAAGTGGGCAGTAACCAAATGGTCTTGTTCACACTGTCTCCTTAGCATTGAACACTGTGCCTGGCAATGACAGGCTTTGAGTGAACATTTGTGGAATGAATAAACGTGCGCCCTGGCAGCAGGGAGCGGGTTTGTCTCCTCCTCCCGTGGAGCGGAAGCTGCCTCTCTGGACTATGCCTGGGTGCCCGGCCCACACGTCTGTGTTCCGCACTTGCTGGATGAGCTGGAGATCCCTGTGTGAGTGAGGCCCGGGCCGGCCCGCCCTGATCCAATCAGAGCCCCTCCGAGGGGCCCCGTGGGGAGAAAGGGTTTCCCTGGGGGTGCATACCTGCAGTGGACCACGATGGGCCCAGAGCTGGCAGCGGTCTCTGGGCTGTCCTCCACCTCAGCCACCAGACGCAGCAGGGGCCCCGCCGATTCTGGGGTCTGGTGGTCAGGCCAGGCCGAGAAGAGGATGTGCTTCAGGGCCCGGCGCTGCTCCTGGTGCTGGGCGGGGGCGGGGCGTGAGAAGGGGGCACGGGACGGGGTGACCCCGAGCGGAAGACCGGCCTCCTCCTGCTTGGGCTCCCTCCTCAGACACCCCCGGGAGAGCGCAGAGACCCGCGCTCAGGTCCTGGCTCTGCCTCCCACCAGCACAGGCCTGGTGGGCGTGTCCCTTAGCCTCAAGTTCTTTGCCTTGAACACAGGGCTGTGATGCTCGGAGGCCAGAGAGCTGCTTAGGAGAGCGGAAGGCGCCTCCGGTGACAGGGCCTTAGGCGCGTTCACGTGCCGTTAAGCCTCTCATCAAACTGCCGGACTCCCTCCAGCAGTGACTCCAGGGCCTGCCCCACTCCCCACGGGTATGGTTGGCACCCCCCTGCTGGCCTGGAGGGGCCCCAGGATGGCACCCGCGTCCCTCTTCCGGGCCCACGCAGCTCCACAGACGTGGGTTCAGGCAGGTCTCCCTGAGCAAACCGGAGACTCCCAGGGAACCTCCAGAGAGGGGCGGCCCAGCCACCCGTGGCCCCAGGTACCTGGATGGTGAGTGTCCGCACGGTGTATTCTGGGCGCTCCCGCACGTCCTGGACGCGGATGCGGAAGGGCCCGTACGTCTCCTCCTCTGTGGGCCAGTAGTGGACGCACTTCTGGGCGGGGGGAGCTGGGAGTCAGGGGCTGGGGTCTGTCGGCTGGAACAGGGCTCCCCGAGGCGTCTCCCTGCCCCCCTGGGGAGCTTGACACCTGCAGATGAAGTGCCCGCCTCCCCCTGCCCCCGGCTTCTGGCTGGGGTGGCCTCCGTGGCCTGTGACTCAGGGGCTGACAGGTGTCTTCAGCCCCCGGGGCCCTGCCTGGAGCCGCCCCCACCTCCTTGCCCTCTCGGAGCTGCGTGAGCATGACGATGAGGGGTGCCTCCTCCTGCCACACCATCTCCCAGAAGTCCGACACCGTGTTGGGCATGGGGCCCTGGGTGGCGATGTAGGCCTTGTCCTGCCCGCCGTAGCCCTGCAGGCGGGGAGGCGGGCGGTGAGCATGGGGCCCGGGGCAGCCCGAGCTGCAGGGGCCAGCTCAGGCTGCGGCCCGACACGCGCGTCAGGGACGCACACACCGGGAGCCCCGCGCTGGCCGGGATGGGCTCTGGGCGCGGAGCTCAGCCGGGTCCCAGCTCTTGCTCTGCTGAGGCAGACCAGGTCTCGTGCCCGCCCAGCCGCTGCGGTGCAGGTCTGGACAGAGCGTGCTGCGTTCGGTCCTTCGGGGCCTCCTTGAATGGTCCCTTCTACTAGCACCAAAGGCGGGCAAAACCATTGCCCTTTGACACGCTACTTTGTGGAGTTAGCAGCAAGGTGTAGCACACCCCTGCCAGCCCTCTTTCTCCCCTTCAGAATCCTCCTGCTCCTCAGGGGATGGGGGATCCAGACCGTTCACTGGCCCATGCCTCACCCCGGGGCCCTCAGTTCAGTTCACCTCTGACTTTTTGCAACCCCATGGACTGCAGCACGCCAGGCCTCCCTGTCCGTCACCAACTCCCGGAGTTTACTCAAACCCATGTCCATCGAGTCGGTCATACCACCCAACCACCTCACCCTCTGTCGTCCCCTTCTCTTCCCGCCTTCAGTCTTTCCCAGCATCAGGGTCTTTCCAAAAGAGTCAAGTTTTCCGCACCAGGTGGCTGATGCGGGCTGTTCACGTCCACTCCTGCCGGTGTCCCACCCACTCGGAGCCGCTAGAGGGCTCACGTCTGCGCCTGCCGCCTCCCACCCTGCTGGCCGGAGGCTGGGCACTGGGGACAAGGCTAGGCGTGGAGTCCACCTGGCCTCCTGGCCTCCGGTTCCTTAATTCCTTGACTTAAGCCGCCTCCAAGAAGGAGGGGCTGCCTGGAGCAGCAGAGGCAGAGGGGAGGGAAGGGGCCAGGTGCCTCACTGGGCGGCAGACCTGGGAGTCTTGGGCTAGGGTGGCCAGGGCCGCTCTCCGCGGAGAGGCTGGCAGGTGTGGGGGGCCAGGGGCAGAGGAGGCCGGGTCTTCCTTTCAGCACCGGACGTCTGCTCTGTGCATCCTGGTGTCCTGTTCCGGCAGCTCATGGGGTTGGAGCCAGGACACCAGGTGCCCGGCTGTGCTGGGAGGTGTCCTGGGGGGTCTCTGGACATATCACCCCTTTCCCCGCCAGCAGCTCACCCGGATGTAGTTGGCATTGATGTAATTCCCATCCTCCTGGCTCTGTGCCCGGCCCAGGCAGACTCGGCTCTGGGGGTCTAGGAAGTGAAAACCAGCAGAGGTCAAAGGGCGAGCAGGAGAGCAGCGGCATGCAGGGGTGGTGAGGGGGCAGCCTGTGCCGGCCCAGGCGCCGTGACGAGCAGGCGGCCGCGGCGTTCCTGGGCAGCAGAGGCCCAGGCCAGGGCGGCCCGGGGAGGCCCCGGGCGGTGCCGGCAGGACAGACAGGCGGAGGTCAGAGAGGTGCGGAGAGGGGTCGTGGCAATAAAAATGGAAAGAGAAAGACGGTGGAGGAAGTTTCTCCTGAGAAACCCCACTGGAACTCAGGCTTCATCCCACGCCCGCCCAACCCTGCGAGTCAGCCTCTAAGGGGGCCTTTCTCCAGCTCCAGGCCAGGCCCGATGAAGAAGCTGGCTCCCAGGGGCCAGCTGGTCTGGGCAGAGGGCACCTCGGGGCCCAGAGCAGGCTGCCCCCGCCCCTTCCGTGGGCACTAGCAGGCTGGCAGAAGGCTGCAGCCTCCACACTGGGGGCTGCTGGGGGCGGCGGGTCAGATAAGGCTGCTCTGTGCGGAGCGGGGCGGGGACAGCCTTCCGGGCCTCGTGGTCAGCAGGCCCCGCGCGTGCCTCCGAACACAGGAGGTGCTGACCCGGGTCTGTCAGCCCCGTGAACCCTGCCTGCCGCCTCCTCACCCCTCCGTCTGAGATCCTCAGCGCCTCTTGGGAGCCGTCCGTATGGGGCTCGTCCCCTGCAGACGGGGCTGGCCGTTCCCCAGGCGGGAGGAACAGGAGGAAGGGGGTCGGTGCCTGACACTGTGACCTCAGGCACGCTACATGAGTTCTCTGTAACTCGGTTTCCTCATTTGTAAAATGGGGGTTAGAATGCCACACACCGACTACCCAGGGCCACGCTGAGCAGTGCTGGCCCGCAGTGAGGGCCTAGTCTCAGACTGGCGTGGTTCCTGACCCCTTCCCTGGCCAGGGCCAGGCGGGGGCATCCCTCTGTCAAAATATGAGGCCCCATGCAGGGCAGCCCCCTCCTAGCTGAGGCTGTCTCACCCCCTGAACGCCGCCACCCCAGCCCCACCGCAGTCCTTACTTGGCAAGATGGTCTTATATCGGTCCTTGGAGGCATGACCAGGAATATCCAGGTCTTCAGGGCTGACGAAGTTTGAGGGGATCCTCTGGCGGGGGCGGGGGAGGAGGTGTGTGAGCAGTGGCCCCCTTTGTAGCCTCCCTCCCCCCGCTTCCCTGGTGGAGGGGCCTCGTTCCCGGCATCAGGAGGCGGGTCTGGATGGGGTGCAGGGCAGAGGGTGGAGCCTTCTCCTTCCTGGAGCCCCTGGGGTTCTGTCTCCCAAGGACCCACGGGGACAGGCCTGCCAGCTGCTCCCAATCCAGAAGGGCAGTGACTCGGGGGGCCCTCGTTCTCACCAGAAATTCCTCTTCCAGCTGCGTGGGGCTGGGCGGGCGGTGCTGCAGGGCCTGCCGGCTGAGGGGGCGCCCGGCCGTGCGCAGGAAGTGCAGCGTGACCTCCTGGGGCGTGCGCACGGAGCAGATGGGCTCCACGGCCCCCAGGGACCGCACGTCCAGCATCAGGGCCACGTTGGAGCCGCGCCTGCAGCAGAGACAGCACGGTTGGCCTCCACAGTCACGGCTGTCCCAGCACCGCTGACGGCGAGCTCCTGTCTCTTCTCGACCCTGAGGCCCAGGCCCCCAGCACCCCTGCCCCTCGTCGGCCAGTGAGGAGGCTCTGAACCCAGCAGCTGCCTCCAGCTGCCCCCACTTCCCATTCCTGGCTGGGCCCCTAAAGCTCAGATCCACATCCAGGCCTGGAGGCTCCGGGCCCCTCGAGGGGTGCTCAACCCAGCCTGGGACTTGGGGCGCAGGCGCAAGGCTGACACAGATATGCAAATGAGCAGTCTGGTTTCCTTTGCCTGGGGAGGCGTGGGGGTCCCACCGGAGGGGCGGCCGAGGGCAGGTCGGCCGAGCGGGGCCCTCCTCGGAGGGTCTCACCTCTCCTGCAGCCGCACGTGCTTCCTGGCTGGGGCCTGGTCTGGCGGAGGCTGGGTCATGGCTGCCCCCGAAGGCGACTATGACGGTGAAGGGGAGGCCGGGGCGGTGCTCTGGAGCGGCCCCGGGCCTGGACCATGCTGGGGGCGGCGCCCCCGGAGCTCACGCGGCCATGCGACTTGGCCTCTGGGCCGTCGGGCGGTCTTCTGCCCTCGGGCACCTCGGGTCTCCTTGCTGTCTTCCGCTGTTCCCCAGGAAGTGGTGGTGTGGCTCTGTGGGAAGGCCAGGATCTCTGCAGGGGCGTGGGGTGGCAGCCGCCTGGGGTTAGCGGGAGGGTGAGATAAAGGGTCACGACGGGGGCCGAGATGGGATGGGATCCGGAGGAATCCGGAGGGGCAGGGTCCAGGGGGCGTGCGGCCATTCTGGGTGGAGGGTGGGCTCACGCCCCTGGGTCTGCAGGGGCCTCCTCTGGACAAGAAGGTGAACCTGCGTTGTGCTTGGGGCAGCCGGCCCTTCCACCCAAGGTCCCCCGGGCTCTGGGGTCTCCGGCCCGGGAGGGTGCTGCCTTCCTGCCGCCCATCCCCCGCCTGCCGCAGTAACCGTCACAGGAAGTGGCCTCACCGAGCCCGCGAGCGCAGGGCCTGGGGAGGCGACAGCTGGGGGCACAAGCCAGGCGCAGAGGTGGCGGGGTGCCTTGCCAAGGGCACAGCCCGCCTCCAGGCCAGGGCCCGGCTCAGAGCTGAGCTGGGGTGGTGGGGTTGCCGCACCCGCGGGGTCCGGGCGGGCAGGGGCGGCTGCAGCAGGACGCCTGTCCGCCCTCCCCGGCCCGCCGCGCCTTGCCTGCCTTCGGGGCCATCAGCGCCCCTGCCCACCCAGCGCGTGACCCCCACGCCCTCCCGCTCGCCCTCCCGGGGACCCCCTCCCGGCCCTCCGTGTCTGCCGACCTGGGGCCTCGGGGCTCCTCCCCGCCCCTCAGGTACTTACAAGGCGGCCGTGTCCCCAGGCGCCTCTTGCCAGCTGTCTGTCTGTCTGTCAGTCTGTCTCTGAGGGCTGGGGAGGCCTCAGGAAGCCCGCTTCCTCCCTCCGCCCCTCCTTACTGCCACCCACGCACACCCAGCTGCCTGTTGCCACCAGCAGGGCCGGCGGCCTCCCGCCTCTGACCCCGGGGCCCGGCCTGTCCACACCTTGGCCACAGCCCGGCCCTGCGCATGGGAATGGCCGGCCCTGACCACCGCCTCTCCTGCAGGGCTTCTCCTCCAGGCCCTGGCCGCCTCTTGTCTCTGCCTGCCTGCTGGGCACAGCGGAGCCGACCCCCACCCCAGGCTGCCCCCCAGAAGCCCTTGCCCCTTCCAGCTGCGGGAATCCCACCAGGAACAGGGAGAAGTAGGCGCACACGGAGGTGGGGGAAGGGGGCGGGAGTCTCTCTCCACGAAGGGAAAGGCTCAGGCCAGGCCACAAGGGTGAACCCCAGGCTGCCAGCTCCGAGATGCCTTGGGTCTGAGCCAGGTCAGCCACTCTAGGGGTGGGCAGTAGAGACACCCCGTAGCAGGGTCTGGGGGCTTCCCCCACCCCCAGCCCCACAGGCCTCCTCCCAGAACCCTGACATCTACTCAGGGACCCACGGAGGGTGGCCAGCCTCTGGCTCTCACACAAGGCGACCCCCATGTCTGCTTTGCTGCTACGCCACCTGGAGCCTGGGCCCTGGGTAGGGGAGACCCCAAGTCCAAGACCCCACTGGCCTGCCCCTGGCTCACCCGGTGGGCCTCCTGTTGGCTCCCTGCTGGGCTCCTGTCACCTCGAAACATCCCCTCCGGGCGCCCACAATCCCATCCTCACCCCGCCACCCACTTCCCTGATTCAGCCATCAGAAGGTGACAGCAAAATGCGCTGTGTACGACAGGCCGGGGGTGGCATGCAGGAGGGGTGGGGGGCTGCCTGCAGGCAGGGCAGGGTGGCCGCCTGGCGCTCGGGAGGCCCGAGCGGGGGAGCCCAGGTGGAGGGGACAGGGCAGGAGCCTGGGGACCCCTGGCAGACCGGGGGGCGTGGCCTCTAGCTCAGCTGGCCCAAAACCCACCCGTATTTCCATGAGTGGGTAGTGGGGGGCCTGGGAAAGGAAAGGGGGAGTTGGAAAGAAGGCCACCCTCTCTGGGGCAAGCTGCTGATTCTTATCACGAACAGGAAGCTAGGATACCGCAGGAGTGGGGGAGGAGGCTGGGGTGGGTGCCCCGCACTGCACCGCCAGTGCCCCCAGGCCCCTAAGGTCTGAGCCTGCAGGCTGTGAGCACCCCTCCCCTCAGGGTTGGAGGAGCTAGAGACTGTGCTCTTGGCTGGAGAGCTGGGGGCCCAGAGGGGCAGAAAGTGGGTGGGGCGGGGTGGGTAATGGTTGGGCACCAGGTAAGACCCCAAGGACAGCTCAGTTCCCTTTCGCTATATTTGGGGGTGACACTCACCTTCCCTCCTGCTCACCCTGCACCCCTTTCAACTTAAGAGATGCCTGGACATCACTGGAGGTGTAGACGCAGCTGGAGGTGCCGGGCGCCAGCAGAAGCCTCAGCGAGGACAGGGCCTCAGAGAGGACAGGCCCCCAGCCTGGCCTGGGCCCCGTCCAGGGTGGATGCTGCCCCATCCGGGCTGTGGGGTGCAGACGAAGGCCTGGAGGCCATGGAGGGACTCCCATCCTGAGCCTACCCCCGCCCCAGCGTGGACCCCCATGGCTCTCAGGCTGCTCACTCCACCTGCCAATGTGCGTCAGAGCTGGGTGCGGGGCGCAGGAGACCAGGAGGGCCTGCTGGGGGTCCCTGCTCCTCCCTGCTTCTCAGGAGCCCTCTCCCTAGGGGCCGAGGAGCGCCCCTCCCGCATCAGTCAGAGGGCAGATCCCGCAGCGCTGGGAGCCGTCTGCCGGAGAAGTGGCTCCCGGAGGGCCAGGGGTGCCGGGGCTGAGGTCTCCGAGCTGCATCTCAGCAGAGCCCCCCACCCTCCAGTCGCTCCCCAGATCCAGGGCTGGGAGCCCCAGGGTCAGGAGCCCCTCAGAGGGGCAGGAGTATTGGGAATTCCCAATACAAGCCCTGTTCCTGCAGCACCTGCCTGTCCTGGGGTCAAAGGCCATGCCCTGACAGAGCCCTTGAGGCAGAGTCTCAGGACTGGCCCGCTGTGGGGCCCTGCTGCTCCAGCCCGCCTTGTCCTCTTTGCTCCTCTCGGAGGAGAAGCCCTGATCCCAGGTCCCCCACACACCCCCAGATCCCGGGCCAGCCCAGCGGGCTTCGTGTCCCTGGCTGTGTGGGGGAGACAGAGATACAGAGAGCTGGAGAGGTCCCGGGGTGTGGGAGGCTGGGCCATCCGGAGCCTCCGGCCCTTCTCCTCCTGGAGACTATCTCCCGGGGCGTGGGGGTGCTCAAGGCCAGGCTGCTGCAGTGGGCGTGGGGGGGAGGGCCCGGAAGACGGACGCCGGGCTGCAGCAGGGGAAACTACCGTTGGCACTCGGGAGCCAGGGAGCCAGCACGCCCAGACTGCCCACCACCCGCCTCTGCGTCGGCCCGCTCTCCCCAGAAGGAACAGTAAGTCAGGCTCCAGGAGGACCCCTGGGGTTCCAGGTGGAGGATGTGGGTTTGTCTGTGGGAGTGGCTGCCGGGAAAAGACAGAGCCCTTGGGGTACTTTCTGCTGAACGGAGACGCTGGGCTGGGAGGCTGCTTCCTACGTCTGAGTCTTCCTTACCTTCTCGAGCGTTCCCACCCCCTCCACCCCCGTCCTGGCCAAGGCTGCCCGCCCCTGCTGGCTGGGGGCTGACAGGTGTGCCCCTACCTCCCCCAGGCCCCATCCATAGGACTAGACGTGGGGTCTGTGCTGTCCCCAACAGGCCCCCTTTTGTGGGGACTATTGGGCACAGTCTGAGACCCCACCCCTTACCTAAAACCCAGTCCTGTGTACCTTTTCTACTTCGATTCTGAATTAGGCTGTTTCCATCCCACTGCTCCAGGCTCTGCCGGGCCAGGTAAGCGCGGTGCCCCAGGTGAGGGGGGCAGGGAGGGTGAAGTGTTTCCCCCTCGTGGCCAGACTGGGACCTCCCCCCTTTCACATCAGTTTCCCTGGTTGTTCCCCCACCTCCTCTTTTGAAAGAATGCATGTGCGCACACATGCACACACACACACACACACACACACACACACACATGTGTGAGCAGCCTGGAAAATCTGATGGGGCTGCAGTGCTGAGTTTCCAGAGGCTGGTGGGCGGCTCTGAGGTTTGGGGCTGGCCGAGTGGGGTGAGAGAAGGGTCCGCAGAAGACAGCTCCTTGCCCAGTGTCTCTGTACCTGCCTGTGTGCTACGCGTCCCCCTCCTGACTTCCAGCTCGGGGACCAGGGCCTATCCTTTCCTCCATCTCCCTCCCCACCTTTCCCCATGTCAGCCGCCTTGGGCTGGGGGCTCCAGGGAGCGCTTCCAGGTGAGTCCTTGGCTGCAGGCTGCAGGAACCCCTAGGCCTCAGCAGCACCTGCGTCCACAAGGGGGTGGCAGGGGGTGGGGGTGTGTGTGGGGAGGGTCTAGATGGAGCAGGCAGGGGTTGGAAGCAAGCACACGTCCAGGGCGTCAGGGGTCAGGAGCCGAGGCTGGAGGCCCAGGTTCACCCTGGGGCAGGGGCTCGCTCTTCCCTCAGTAGACATTGCTTCCTCACCGGGGGTGCAAGGACAAGAAGCAGGAGGGCTGTCCTGGGTCCACCACCCCTGCAACAAAGGCCTTTAGAACGTGCTCCTCTGTGTCCAGAAGGGGACACACTCACAGCTGCCTGTCCACCCAGCACCCAGCTCCCAGCACCACGATGTCACCAGGACCCTCCCGGTAGGAACACGGATGCCCTGTCCTCCTCTCCCCAGGGCAAGGTATCGGGAGTCAGCTGTCTCTGCCCACCCCGGGGCGTTGCTTCTCCAGGTCTGAGTCTCTTCCTGCCTGGAAAGCCAGCTGCTGAAGAGCGTGCAGGTAGGGCCAGAGTGGGAGGCAAGTGTGTCTGCAGCCAGGGGTCGAGACCCCCCTCCCCCCTCCTGGAGCCCTGCTGGGAACAGGGTCTGGGGTGGAAAGGCAGCCAAGCTCTCCAGGGAGCCGGGAGCTGAGCGGGGGGATGCAGAACAGCCCCTCCCGCTGCCTCCTAGCTCTGATGAGGCCCCCAGCCCTGTTCGCGGCGCTCCTCTGGCTCCCAGGCTTCTTGGCCAAGGTGAGGCGGGCCCCGGGGCCATGGCCGGCGGGGGCAGGGGGTCCTGCTCTCTGTGGTGTCCAGGCCTCCTGCTGTGCTGAGGGCCCCAGCTGATCTGCTCCCAGTTGGGCAGAAGCAGCTCCTCCCCAGTCCCACAGGACACAGGGCAGCTGCCCCGGTTGGGGCCTCCGTGCCTCGGTGTCCTGCCTGCTGCCCTTAGGCCATGCCTGGGGTGGGGGACGGACAAGCGGACAGCCTTTTCTCTGCCCCTGACTGCAGCCAGAGCCTCTGCCCCTCTCCCCCACCCTCCTACCCCCTTCCTCAGGAAGATGAGTGCCAGCCCCCGGAAGAGGGTCCCATAGGGGCCAGTGGAGGTAGGTGGTGGAGGAGGGGCGGACAGGGCCGTCTCTCCCCCGGGCCGCCTCTGTCCTGGCCCTTCCTGCCCCCGCCTCCTTTAGGGCACAGGGCACTGGGCGCCCTGACGACCCCTGCTCCCCAGGACCGCCCCTGAGGGTGACGGTCAGCAGCCGGGGCAGGTCCGCCAGCCTCACGCTGAGCTGGGCCGCCCCTGGGCCGGGCGGGCCCGGCCGCACCCTCCGCCTCAGCCGGCTGAACCCCCGCGGCTCCCCTGAACGGCAGCTGCTCCAGGCCCACACCAACACGTCCAGCTTCGAGTTCCGGGACCTGGTGCCAGGAAGTCGCTACCAGCTGGAGGTGACGGCCGTGCGCCCCTGCGGGCAGAACGCCAGCCTCGGCCTCACTGTGCTCACAGGTGCGCGGCCTGCGGACGGGGGCGTGGCCTGTGGGCCGAGGTGTGGTCTGCGGGCAGGGGCGGGGAGCCTGCGGGCGGGGTCTGTGGACGGGGCGGGGCCTGCGGGGCAGGGACGGGAGGCCTGCAGGCGGGGCCTGTTGGCGGGGGCGTGGCCAAGCAGGATGGTGGCCCTGGAGGGTTGGTGAGGTCTCTGGGGACCACGCTGGTACAGGGACCTGTCGAGGAGTACTAGAAGCAGAGATGCTGCCCGGCCCTGAACCTAGCACCCCTCTCTGCCTCGCCGCAGCCCCGTCCACTGTCCAGGACCTGCAGCTCCACGGCTCCGAGAGCCCGTCCAGCCTGCGGGCCTCATGGGGCTCTGCCCCCGGGGGGCAGGATGGCTACCAGCTTGTCCTCTGCCACCTGGAGTCCCAGACAGTGGTTCACAACGTCTCCACGTCTGCCGGCACCCTGACCTACAATTTTAGCCACCTCCTACCAGGCAGTGAGTACGTCTTGGAGGTTACCACCTGGGCTGCCCACCTCCAAGCGAAGACCAGTGCCCGCCAGTGGACAGGTAGGGCCCGCGCCTGGCAAGACCCCGCGTGACAGCCGGCTGGGGGTAGGGGTGGTCCAGAGCCCTGAGCCAGTGTGACGGGGCTCCTGGCTCCTGTGCGGGGTTGGTGCCGGGTCCCTGGCCGGGCCCCTTCTCCAGTCCGCTCTGTCCCGCCTGCCCTCCTCTAGCTCCTGTACCTCCAGGGCAGCTGGCGCTGCGTGCCCTGGGCACCAGGGCCCTGCGGGCCTCCTGGGGCAGCGCTGGGGGGGCCGCCTGGCTGCACCTCCTGCTCACAGACCTCCTCAGTGGCTCCAACCGGACGGCGGGCGTCACAAGAGGTGTCTCCAGCCACACCTTCCCGTGCCTCTCTCCCGGAACCCCCTACACGCTGACACTCAGCGCTGTCGCCGGCCCCCGTTGGGCAGCGGGGCCCAGTGCCACCGAGTGGACCCGTGAGTGCTGGGGGTTTGCTGGCCACTGCAGAGGTCCCTCAGCCAAGCAGGCTGATCCGGCCATGCGGGGAGCGTCCAGAGTCCTGCAGGGAAGGGGTGAGGCCCAAGAGTGCCCGCCTGCTGGCTGGTGGTAAAAGCCCCCACCCCGAAGGTGACAATGATGACAATTGCCGTGTGCCGGCCCCATGCCAGGCACTTCTGTGTGGCATGTCATTTAACCCCCGTAAGTTGTGCTGTCCCCCGTGACGGTGGGGAGACCAAGGTTCAGAGACAGGGACCAGTCCTGAGGCTCAGGAGTGTTCGGGCTGGGCTGAGCCCCGGGACCCAATGCCCCTCTGCTCAAGGACGTGCCTTCTCACTCTGGGGAAGGTGGAGGAACCAGGCGGCTGGGTCTGAACCTGTTGCTGCCACTGCCTGGCTGTGGGTCTCCAGACAGAGTGCTTGCTGTCTCTGTGCTTCGGCCTCTGCCCCTCGAAGGGGACCGCAGCGGCCGTGCTGCAAGGACGTGCCAGGCCTGGCCCTGGGAGTGCTCTTGTGTTTCCGCGTCCTTGGCTGGGTCGCAGGACTCACCCAGCAGGTGGCCTGTCCAGGGTGCACAGGAAGGAGCTGGCCGGCTGCAAGGACTTTCTGCATGTGTCTCCCTCCCCCGCAGGTCCCTCCACGGCCCTGGACCTGCGGCTCACTCCCCAGACCCCAGGGCTTGGGGCCAGCTGGAAGGCGGGCCCCGGGGCCTGGGAGGGCTACCTGCTCAGGCTGAGCGGGCCTATGGAAAAGACCCTAAGTTTGGGCCCTGGGGCCCTCAACGTCACGTTCCCAGGGCCCCTGCCATCCGGACACTACACTCTGGAGCTGAGAGTTCTGGCGGGGCCCTATGAGGCCGGGGCCCAGGCCACTGCCTGGCTGGGTGGTGAGTCTGGGCCGGTGGCGAACGGGTTGGGGTCCTGCCCAGGGGTGCCTACCTTGAGAGGGGTGGACCCTCACCCTCCAGGGCCCACACCCCTCCAGATGCTGCAGCCCAGCACCCGCAGGGCAGCGGTACCGAGCTGCCCCTGGATGGGCCAGAGGCCAGCAAGGAGCCTGGGAGCCGGACACTGCCCCACTCTGAGGGGGCCCCCTGCCTCCTCAGAAATGTCTCAGGGCCACCTGGTGCCACCCAGGTCACACTCCACGGGCCCGGGGCCCGCTCCCAGGTGGACGCTGTCTCTGCTCTGGGCACTGCCACCTCAAGCCCCACAGGCCACGCAGGTGAGTGCGGGCCACCGCGTCCCCTGGAACTGGGGCTGGGGCTTTGCCGCGGGTGGAGAGGGGCTGTCACAGGCCCACACACCACACGCGCCCCCTCACCGCCCTCTCCTCTGCCAGGGCCCCCCACGCCACAGCCGCTGGAGGTGGCCAGCAGGGACAGCCCCTCCGCCTTGACCGTTGGCTGGGCCCCGGCACCGGGGCCACGGGGAGGCTACAGGGTCAGCTGGCACCAGGAGGGCGGCCAGGGCTCGCCGGGCGGGCTTGTCGACTTGGGCCCGGACAACGCCAGCCTGACACTGCGGGGTCTCGTGCCCGGCTCCTGCTACGCCGTGTCTGTGTGGACTCGGGTGGGGAACCTTAGCGCCAGCATCCAAAGGGCTCGCGCCTGCACACGTGAGTTCCCGGCTGCAGCCTCTGGGAGGCCAGCCCTGGGCAGTGGGGTGGGTACCAACATCCTTCACACGCCTCCCTCTGTGTGCCTGACTCAGAGGCCATGTGTCTATTCAGAGTAGGGCATTTCATGAACCTGTTTGCAAGCATTCCCCACCTCATACCATTGGGTCAGTCATCCACCCATCCAGTCATCCACCCATCCTTCCAACCATCCATCCATCCTTCCAACCAACCATCCATCCACCCATCCTTCCAACCATCCATCCATCCATCCTTCCAACTATCCATCCATCCTTCCAACCATTCATCCATCCATCCTTCCAACCATCCATTCATCCTTCCAACAAATATTTAAAGAATGCCTTCCATGTTTAGGTATGGGGTTACATGCCAAAGCTAAAAATTATGAAGAAGATAGTGTAGAAAGGCAGACAGACAAGTAAACAGATGGTCGATGTGTCTATTAAAGTGGTTTATGTTGGTGGTTATATCATAGGGTGAGTGTGGATGCACAGTGTGTTCAAACCGCGTGAGTCTCTGTCTTCACGGGTTAAGATCGAGGACTACGAGGAACGTTCTGTGGTTCTGGCTAATCTTTCAGGGCTCATAGAAGGGTCACCTTAGGGGGTCAAGGAAGGTTTCCCCGAGGAAGGGAGTGGGCCAAGGAGCACGTGGGTCTGAGTAAGGTGGTCAGAGAGGGGCCTTAGTGAGGGGGAGTGTGTCCCCAGGCCCAGAGGTGGGGAAGAGAGAGAGGGAAGGAGCTCGCAGGGAGACCCAGTCCTGGTGTGAGCCTGGGGGGGTGGGGGCTGGTGCTGGGGGCGGGGCAGGCAGAACAGAGTCACCCTCGGAGCTGAGGCCTGGGAAGCGGGGAGGGGAGCAGGCATGGGGCAGGGCCTGAGCTAGCCAAGACGTTTTCCTGGGAAGCAAGGGGGCGGTTGAGTCCAGGGCTGACCGTGTTGGAGACCAGCCTGAGCGTGCGGCTGGGGGCCGGGCGGGGGGGCTCGAATCCGCCTCTTGCTCATTCTGCAGTCCCTGCGCCGCCTGCCAACCTGAGCCTGGGCCTGGCTGCCCGGACCCCTGTCCTGAGGGCCGTCTGGAGCCCCCCCGCGGGGGGCAGGGACGGCTTCCTCCTGCGGCTTTACTGCCTGCGGCCTCCAGCTCTGGAGAGCCAGGAGACCCTGGGCCCCGAGGCACAGACCTTCTCCTGGGCCCGGCTGGCTCCGGGCACTGAGTTCCTGGTGTGGCTGGCCACCCTGCGGGGTCCCGACCAGAGCAGCAGCGCCAACGCCACGGGCTGGACGCGTGAGTGCCCCGCCCGCCCCGCTGACCACCCTTGCTGGGTGTCCCGGGGACTGGCCCCTGAGCCCCATGGTCAGTGAGCAGGCCGCTGGGTTGACGACAGCTGCTCCCCTGCCCTGGGGCACCAGGGTACCCCTTGCCGGCTGGGAGCCCCTGGGTGCGCTAATCCCCTCTGGGCCAGGACCCCCCAGTGACTTCTTTTGGCCTTAATCCCCTCTTTCGAGGCTGCATCTCCGAACACAGCCACGTTCTGAGGCCCTGAGGGTCAGGGGGTGAACGTGAATTTGGGGGGACACAGTTGAGGTCCTATACCTCCTTTCTCCACCCCCCCACCCCACACTCTCCCTGCAGGCCCCCTCGCCCCTGCCCTGGTGAACGTGACCAGTGAAGGCGCCACCCAGCTCCGGGCGTCCTGGGTCCACGCGCCGGGGGGCCGGGACGGCTACCGGGTGACACTCTACCAGGCGGGCGTCCCGGTGCACTCCAGCCCCGTGGGGGCCCAGGTGGACGGCGCCAGCTTCTCGGCTCTGACTCCGGGCACTGAGTACGAGGTGGAGGTGGTCACGCAGGCCGGGCCCCTCCGTGCAGTGGCGGCCAGTGCCGCCGGCTGGACCTGTGAGTGGGCGTGGGGACGGGGAGGGGCGGGGCGATGGGAGGGGCCTCCCGGAGCCCCTCCCTCGGGGCGCCCCGCCCCCAGCCCCTCGTCCGCCTGCGGCCCAGGGCCCCGCGTGGGGTCAGACGTTGCCCGCTCTCCTCCCACAGCCCCAGTGGTGCCTGCGGAGCTGCTGGTGTCCATGCAGGCGGGCAGCGCCGTGGTCAGCCTGGCCTGGGCCAGCGGCCCCCTGGGGCGCGGAGCCTGCCACGCGCAGCTCGCGGGGGCCGGGCTCCTGTCCCGGGAGCAGCCCCTGGCCCTGGGCCAAGCCCGCCTGGTCCTGAGAGACCTCACGCCTGGCCGCAACCTCTCCTTGGCCGTGCGGTGCCGGGCGGGGCCCCGCCAGGCCTCCACGCACCCTGTGCCGCTGCCCGTGGGTACGCTGGCGTCTGCTGGGCGCGGGGCGCCCCGAGCGCTAAGCCGTCCCGCCCCGCCCCTTCTCGTGTGTGGGGGGGAGCCCTGCCCTTCCGCCCTGGGCCTCCCCTCGATCTCCAGATGGGTGCGGGGCGGGGGGTCTGGAGGAGCGCTCGTTTCTCCCTGCGGCCGCTGTTCCTTTCTGGGGTAAAAGTGCCCAGTGCCGCTGAGCCTCTGCGCTTGCGCACTGACCCCCACTCGATACGGAACTCCGGAACCCACAGAGCCTGACCCGGTGGAGGACGTGCAGTGCCAGCCCGAAGCCACGCGCCTGGCCCTGGTCTGGACGGTGCCCGCGGGGGACGTGGACACCTGTCTGGTGGTGGCGGAGCAGCTGGCGGCGGCAGGGGCCGCCCAGCTCGTCTTCCGGGCCAACACCTCCGGGGGCGCCCTCCTCCTGGCGCGCCTGGCGCCTGCCGCGTCCTACCGCCTCAGCCTCTCGGTGCTGGGCAGGAACGGCCTGTGGAGCCGGGTGGTCAGCCTGGTGTGCGCCACCACGCCCGAGGGTAGGCGCCTCTGGCCCCCTCCCCCTGGGCCCACCCCCCAGCCCCCGCCTCAGCCCTGCCCCCGACGCCACTACCCCACGGGGCTCATGGCCGTGCGCCCGGCCCAGCCCCGGCACTGCCCTCCCTCAAGGGCGGCTCTGCTCTCAGCGCCTCACTCCCCCTCTGCTCCCAGCCTGGCACCCCCCGGAGCTGGCCGCAGCCCCCCTGCTGGAGCCCGAGACGGGGATGGGCGTGCTGATTGCCCAGGGCATGTTCGGCGAGGAGGACGGGCAGATCCAGTGGTACGGGGTCATCGCCACCACCAATATGTCGCGTGAGTCCCGGCCATGCGGTGGGGGCCCCTGGCTGCCGCCTGGCAGGGGTGGTGAGGGGCCAGGCGCTGACACGGGCAGAATGGATGTCAGGGTTGGGGGGCGGGGTGGGTCCCAGCACAGGAAGGGGGTGGGGCATTCTGGAGCATGGAACTGGCACATCCAGCAACGCGGGGCATCCTGGGTCCCACCACCTTCTGCTCCTCTCCCAGTGGCCCAGCCTCCCCGCGAAGCCGTCAGCCGCACATGGTACGACCATTACTACGGCGGCCGCGACGCCTACCTGGCTGTACTGCTCTCCAACCCCTTCTACCCCGGGCCCTGGGCCGCGCCCACATCCTGGCCGGTGCCCGTGGGCACGGACGACTGCGGCCGGACCCGCGACATATGTAACGGGCGGCTCAGGCCGGGCTCCCGGTATCGGTGAGGGCCGCAGCTGAGGGAGGGGGAGACTCCGGGTTTCGTTGGGGCCGTTCATGCCTTATGCCAACCAAGCCTGCGCTGACTCAGGGGAGGCGTGGGGCTTCCTGGCAGGCAGGGCACACCCGGAGCGCCCCGGTCCCTGGCTCCTTCCGGGGGGGGCAGGGGTGGGCTCCTTTACACTTCGCTGCGGGAGGCAGTGGGCGCTCTGCAGGTTCAGGTGACGGGACTGGAAGGCTCCGTAGGTGGGGGGCTCCTGCTGCCTGGGACTCAGCCTTTTGGGAGGGGCGCAGCCCCTCTGCCTGGCCCCCCACCACAGGAGGTCCTGCTCCTCTGCCCCAGGTTCAGTGTCGTGGCCTTTTCCAGGCACAGCCCTGACACCCTTATCGCCGTCTCAGCCTTTTCAGGTAGGCAGGCGCCCGGCGGGGCTCCCAGTGGGTCCTGGGTGGGGGTCTGCTGCTGAGCCTTGTCCCACCCACTGGCCGGGACCCGTCCCACATGGCAGTGCTGGGAGCCCCCGGGCTGGGAGGAAGATGGTCCGGGCGGGCTGGGCAGGCTTGGGGGTGGTGGGCGGACAGACATGGAGGAAAGGGTCTCCCCTCCTGCCTCTACCCTGTGAGATCACAAGGCAGTGCTGAAGCAGTAGAGACGTGAGGAAGCCGTGAGTGAGAGACACTGGGGACTCAGCCTGCCTAGCAGCTGTGTGAAAAAGAGGAAAACAAACAAATTAATCTCGGCAACATTTTCTTTAAACTGAGATACTGAAAATCTATCAATGTGATTAATTTTTGAAATAATGAGATAGTTTGCATTTATTTTTTTTTATCAGTAAAGCTCTGCAATCCTGCCTGCATTTCACACTTGTAGCAAATCTGAAGTCAGCCACTCTGTTTCAAATGCTCTGCAGCCCAGGGCTGTGAGGCGACCTCCCCCGCCCTCCTCTCCGGAGGGGGTTCAGGGTGGGCGGGGCCACCCAGTGCGTCAGGGGCTGGGGGGAGGGGGCCCCCTCACTTGGAGCTGGGGGGACTGTGCTCGGTTCCCATTCGGGGCGCCCCCACCCCCCCCCACCCCCCAGCCTCCACAGCGTCCATCTGGCGTCTGGTGCTTCCTTCCGAGGGGGTCTGTCTCTGTGCGCTCCCCCGAGGGCCGCAGGTCAGCTCCAGGTCCCCAGCTCACCCCCACCCGCCATCCACAGAGCCCCGGACCAGCCCTTCCTGGGCGGTGCCCCTTCCGGTGGCAGCGGGCATCGCGGCCGGCGTGCTCGCCCTGGGTGTCTTGCTGGGCCTGCTGTGCTGGAGGCGAGTGAACGGGCAGAGGTGAGTGAGGGGAGGGCCGCCCGCACTGGGGGGGCCCCGGATGGCCTCCCACCACCCCATCACCCCTGCAGGGCAGAGAAGAGCCTGCGCTCCCAGGAGCTGACTGCTTACAACCTGCGGTGAGCACCCGCCCGTGCTGGACTGGGCAGGCGGCCTCAACCTCGACTCCCCCCGGCCCCGGCCAACCCCGTCGTCACCTGGGCCCTGACCAACCGCCTGACGGCTTCAGGCTGGGTCGCTTTCTTCTCCTTCCTCTGGGGCTTGGGCCATAATCTACCCTCGGGTCCCTCCTCTGCCTCCTGACATTGGCCTCACGCTGAGCAGACACCCAGAGCGTCCTCAGGGTCCAGGGCCTGGCCCTCCAAGACTCCTGCCCACCTCCGCGTGTCGTCCTGTCTGCCCCCCTGACCCGCCCCCCCCGCATCCCTGGCTGGAGCCCAGGGCTGTGCGCCCACGCCCACTGGCACCAGGGCAGGACTCCGCACACCAGGCCCTCCGCCTGCCCCCACCCAGGCGGACCCACCGGCCCATCCCCGTGCACAGCTTCCAGCAGAGCTTTGAGGCCAAGAGTGCCCACGCCTACCAGGCCTTTTTTCAGGAGTTTGAGGTGAGGCCTCTGCCCGGCCCAGGCTCTGGGGGACCCCTGTCTGGTGTGGGGGGTGACATAGGTCTGTCCCGGCCCCAATCTCTGCAGGAGCTGAAGGAGGTGGGCAAGGAGCAGCCGAGGCTGGAGGCTGAGCACCCTGCCAACAGCGCGAAGAACCGCTACCCTCACGTGTTGCCCTGTGAGCGCAGTGGCTGGCAGGTGGGGCTGCGGCTGGCCTGGAGCGGCCTGCCTGTGCCCTCTCCCAACACACACCTTACCCTCTGCAGACGACCACTCCCGGGTCAGGCTGGCCCTGCTGGACGGGAAGCCCCACTCTGACTACATCAATGCCAGCTTCATCCCGGTAGGGCTGCCCGCAGGCTGGCTGTGGCGTCCCCTGCGTTTGCAGGGCACGCTGTCCTGCCCTGGCCATCCATGAAGACTGCCAGCTTGTGTGTCTGTGTGTTCCGCGCTGGGCCTGCAGGGGGCGGGGCGGGGCTGCTTGGACTCCGCCCTTCAAAGGAGCAGTTGTGAGTGTGTGTGTGTGTGTGTGTGTGTGTGTGTGTGTGTGTGTGAGAAATGGTGCTCAGAAGAAACGTTTAGTCCACCCAGGACTAGACGTCCAGAAAGGTTTCCTAGAGGAGAGATATCTGGGCTCTTAGCACAGAATCCTGACAAGTGGCGAGATGGGTGGATGTCATCGGAAAGACCCGGAGAAGAGCCGGGGTGGGGGGGCCTGTGGACAGAGCCGGGTGGGGTGTCGGGTGGGGGCAGGAGAGGCAGTGGGGGTGCTGGAGTGGAGTGACCGCCGGGTGGGGCGGGGGCACTGGGTGGGCAGTGGGCCCCTGGGGGACGCAGGTGGTGTGGGCAGGAGGCCTGGGGCGGCTACTTGGGGCCCTTCTGGTCTCGTCATTGTCCCTTCCAGGTAGGGCCGTCTCCGAGCCAGCCTCCTGTTTGGGTTCCTGGCGTGCATGTGTTCACGTGTGTGCACACGTGCCGGCATGCACACGCAGTCCTTACGGAGATCCCACATGGATGCTCAGCTGCCTGCTGGGGGCCCTGTTCACGTCTTCCTGTCCCCCACCCCAGGGCTACACCCACCCGCAGGAGTTCATCGCCACCCAGGGGCCTCTCAAGAAGACACTGGCGGACTTCTGGCGGCTGGTGTGGGAGCAGCAGGTCCACGTCATCGTCATGCTGACCGTGGGCATGGAGAACGGGCGGGTGAGCACGCCGCAGCCCCGGGCGGCCACCAGGTGGCAGGCTCTGCCCGCAGGCCTGGCTGCGGGTCTGGGAGGCGGGCAGGGACAGGGGCCAGGCGCCCAGGCTCCCAGCTGGACTCGCCTGTGCTGTCCCTGATGTTCCTACAGTGGCCCCTGCTGCTCCGGGCCCAGGGCCGGGGGTGGCGGAGACAGGGCAGTCTGCGTCTTTGCTTTGGACACACCTGTGTCCTGCTCCACACGGGGCCCTGGGACAGCACCTCTGAGCCCTTCCGTGGAGCGGCGTGGCCTGGCCAGGTGACCTTGAGTAAGGCCATGCAGTTGGCCCAGGAGCCCGGCTGCTGCCTGGAAGCCCCGGGGCCACCTGAGGTCTGGGGTGGGGGTGCTGGGGCCCGTCCGGGACGCAGCGGCTTCTGGATGAGGAGGGCAGCAGAGATCGAGGGCGGGAGGGTGCGGATGGAGCCGGGGTGGCCGGGCCCGCCCCACCCTGACCCGCGTCCCCCTGCTGCCCCCCCGCCCTAGGTGCTGTGTGAGCACTACTGGCCGGCCGACTCCCGCCCCATCACCCACGGGCCGGTCACCATCCTCCTGCTGGCCGAGCAGCCACAGGACGAGTGGACCACACGGGAATTCCAGCTGCATCACGTGCGTGCCCGCGAGGGGAGCGGGGAGCACTCCTTTGGGAGGGTCAACCCACCCCTGGGTCTCTGGCCTCCTGCCTGCCCGGGAGGCTGGTGGTTTCGGAAGGGCCGGGTGGCAGAGCGGAGACTCAGGGTCATCCGAGGCCGGGAGAGAAAGGACGTCTCTGCCTGTGCTGTGCTTGGCTCAGGCCCCCGAGCCCCATCTGCCTCCTGGGCCGTGACCTCCTGGGGCAGCGGTGCCCCCCTGCCTGGGCACCCCCGGCAGGCAGACTCGCTGGAGGCTGGAGGAGCCAGGGCAGCAACCCCGGGGGACAGGGGCCAGCCTGCCCGCGGGGCCTGGTGGCAGGACAAGGGCTGAGTGAGGACCCCTGCCCCGCCCCCCCCCCAGGCTGCCCAGCAGCGGCAGCGGAGGGTGAAGCAGCTGCAGTTCACCACCTGGCCGGACCACAGTGTCCCCGAGGCCCCCAGCTCCCTGCTGGCCTTTGTGGAGCTGGTCCGGGAGCAGGCGAGGGCCACCGTGGGCGCAGGGCCCCTCCTGGTGCACTGCAGGTGAGGCGGACAGCGGGCCGGGGGCACGGGAGCCCCCTCACCCGGACCCTCTGCCCCTGCCCTGGGCCCTCCGTCCTCCAGGGCCGGCCCTGCAGGTGAGGCAGGCTGTGAGCTGGGGGCACAGGGAGGCCCCTCACAGCCGGTCCTCTGTCCCCGCAGCGCGGGCGTGGGCCGCTCAGGCACCTTTGTGGCCCTGTGGCGGCTGCTGCGGCAGCTGGAGGAGGAGCAGGCGGTGGACGTGTTCCACGCGGTGCACGTGCTGCGCCTACACCGGCCGCTCATGATTCAGACCCCGGTGGGCGCGCGTGCGGGGGCGGGGGCGCGTGCGGGCAGGGGCGCGGGCGGAGGGATGGGCGGAGGGCACAGCTGGGGGCGCGCGAGCAGGGGCGCGCGGGCGGGGACAGGTGGGGCGCCCAGGCGGGCAGGGGCACGGGCGGATGGAGGGCGCGGGCGCGGGCGCGAGCGCGGGCGGCGGCGGGGGCGGGGACCCTTCGAGGAGGTGGGGCCCGTGGCCTGGCCACAGGATTCAGGGGGCAGGGAAGGGCCCCGGGGGAGGGACTAGGGCAGCCACCCTTCTAAGGGGGCGTGTTTCCCTTTGGGCGGGGGTCCACAGGGGTGGGTGGCCCCCACCAGCTCTCACACTTGGCCCCACGGAGGACTCCCGGAGATCCTCCCCTGCGTGGCCCGGCCGCAGGGCTGGTCGGGTCCGGAAGTCTGGAAGCCCTCTGCTGGGCCACAGCCCCTCAGCCAGCGCCCCCGCCCCCCTGCCCCCCCCCCCCCCCCCCCCGCAGAGCCAGTACATCTTCCTGCACAGCTGCCTCCTGAGCAGGGTCCTGGAAGGGCCCCACAGCACCCGCGCTGCCGAGTACGTGCGCCCCGGGGCCTGGTGGGGGGGTGGATGGAGGGGGGGGATGGGGGGTGGAGGGGGGAGAAGGGGGAGGTGGAGGGGGAAGATGGAGGCGGGGGAATGGGGGGAGGATGGGGGTGGGGGGGCAGGGTACCCCTCCCTCCCACCACCAGGCTGCTGACTCCGTCCACACAGGGCTGCAGAGACCCACAGCAGGCACTGGGCAGCCCCAGGCACCTCCCACGCAGCCGGTGCCCCCCGCAGGCCGCAGCCCATCCCCGTGAGGAACTTTGCCCGAGTGTGCGCAGAACAGGCCGCCAATGGCAACGCGGGCTTCCTGGAGGAGCACCAGGTGGCTGGGGGCTGGGCAGGGTGGCGTGGGGTCCCCTCGAGCCAGGGCTTCTGCACCCTGCCTGCCTCACGGCGCCCCCTGCCCCCCAGCTCCTGCTCCGGGCCCTGAAGGACGAGGCAGGCTCTGGGACACCCCCTCCCCGCGGTGAGCAGAATGGTACGGCCTCCAGTGCGTGCAGGCGGGTGCTTGGGCTGAGTGGACCAGGCAGGGGGCATGGGCGGGGGTTGGGCCTCTGGCGGTCTCACCCCTGCCCCCACTCCACAGAGGGCCGTTGTCACGAGTGGTCCCCTTCGGTGGAGAGCGGCCCAGCTGGGGAGATGCTTGAAGCCTGGCTCTTCCCTGTAAGTGCGTGCCCTCTGACCATGTGGGCAGGGCCTGGGGGTTGGGGGTCCTAGAGTTGAGACAGTGGGGACACGCTGTGCCTTGCAGGGCGGGCCCTCTGGCCGTGACCATGTGGTGCTGACCGGCCCTGCAGGGCCAGCTGAACTCTGGGAGCTGGTGTGGGAGCACGGGGCCTGCGTGATGGCCTCCTTGTGCCCACCGGACCCCCAGGAGGAGGTGAGGGGCAGGGCAGAGGGTGGGCCGCCGGGGGCTGGAGTGGGGCACGGAGCGGGCCACGGCGGGGTGGGCTGGCTGGCCGAGCAGCCCAGATGGGTCCGCCACAGGAGTTCTGGCCCACGGAGACGCAGCCTGTTACCACGGACGCGGTGACCGTGCGCTGGGTGGCGGACGGCAGTGCTGCAGGCTGGCCCTGCACCTTCCTTCACGTCACACATGTAAGCTGGGCTGCAGGGTGGGGGGGGCGCTCCGTAGAGCCGCCCGGACCGCCCCCCCCGCCTCGGCAGTGGTGCCAACGTCTCTACCCAGAAGGCGAGCGGGAAGGAGAGACCGGTGCAGCGGCTGCAGTTCCCATGCTGGGAGCCGGGCCAGGCGCTCCCCACCGAGACCCTGCTGCCCTTCCTGGCCGCCGTGGGCTGGTGCTGCTCCCGGGACACCGAGCAGCCAGGCACGCTGCTCAGTCACTGCAGGTGCCGCTGGACGGGGCCCCGGGGAGCGGGCGGAGCACGCACGGCCTCCCGGCTCGGAGCGAGGGCCAGAGGACACAGCCCCCCTCGCTCTGTGCCGACACCCCCTGGGAACCCGTGCCCCTCCGCCTGGGCCCAGGCTGGTGGTGGCTCTCCTGGGCGTCCCTCCCCGGTGCCCTGGCCCAGGCCCCCAGTTGCTCCTCCAACTTGAGGTCAATTGCAGCAAGGGTGCGGCCCAACTGGGCACCTTCCTGGCCCTGGAGCAGCTGCTGCAGCAGGCAGGGACCGAGGGCGCCGTGGACGTCTTCACTGTGGCCTTGCAGCAGTCGCAGGCCTGCGGCCTCATGACCCCAACGCTGGTGAGTGGCCCCGGGGCTCAGCCTCGGGACGGGGGGGGGGGTGGCGGGTGCGGGAGGGGTCCGCCCCGGGCCATCCGGGGCCCCCCCCCC